>NW_003298777.1:1204455-1283947 GCF_000151645.1 Tuber melanosporum
CTTACTAGCTATCTCTCGAAGGGTTCGTCAAGTAGATGTCCTAGGGGATAATATACAAAGCAAACGAAACCTGTCAAGGATTTTCCAATTGCAGAATGCTAGACTAATAATATAGTCGAATCCAAGTTTAGCCAAACCTCTCACTACTGCTAGCAGAATAATTTTATGCTGGAATAAAGAAGAAAAGGGAGCCAATAAGGAAATAACTTATCAAGCAGCTTTATAAATTAAGAAACCTTACAGAAAACCTCTACAAATTATACACAGTTAGTTATAAATTAAGTGTTTAATCATACTGAAAAGAGGTTAAAGTGCATTGAAGGCCAATAATGGAAAGAGAACTTACTTGTAAGCAAGTTGCAGATAGGTTCAATATATCAGAGACAAACCTTTCCCATTAGAGGAAGAAGGAAAGGAAGGAGAATTTTCTGTTGCTAGAGCAGAGTTAGCGAAGGACTACAGGAGAAGGAAGAGAAGGGAGTTTGCTAGTAATGGAAAATGAGCAATTTGAACAGTTCAGAGAAAGGAGGGTACTTGGCTAACTTGTGAGATGAAAATGATTTAAGTGAGTTAGTAAAGAACTATTTTCAAAGCACTATCCAAAAAGAAATTCGAGCAACTTTATCTTTTCCAATAGGTGGTTCAGAGGACATCTCAACTGGTATCAAATTAGTCTTCATTTTGTAACTAATAAAGCAATTAAGCTTTCAGCAGATTTTAAGAAAGTGATACTTATTATTACGAACGTGACTTAGCAAGGAAAAGGCTTTCACATAACTCATGATTATGAGTTATAGGTATGTTATTATGTTTACGCATATGACCACTTTGGTCATATGACTTGGTTATGTTATAATTTGTTATGTTTCGCACATGACTTGATTATAAGTCATGAGATGTGTGCCTTGCAAGTATGCCTTGCAGGTATGCCTTATGCATATGATTTATGTTTCTCACATGACCTTGTTATGAGGCTCTGAGTTTTGCGTATGTAACCACTTAGGGTCACATAACTAGTTTATTATAATTTGGTTTCGTACATGTAACTACTTTAGATTACATGGCTTAGGGCAGGAAAAGTACTATATAAGACAGCCAGTACGGCCAAGGAGGATAGGCTCTTCACACTTTATTCTAAGTACTTTTCTCGTCCTTGCCTTCACTCTGCCTCAGTGGTGAGCTTCAACACCCATGATGGTGCCTTTCACGGAATAGTGATCTGGGCTCGCCCAGTATTTTGGCTTTGATAGTTGTTGTATAGTTGAGGACTTCTGTACTTGTTTGTACTGCTTCGTTGTTTGCTAGTCATCTCATGATGCCAGTACTTTGAGCCTTTCATCACTGTTGCTTACGAGCCCCTTTCGGTAAAATTTCTTCAGCTTCCTGTCCATCGTCTACTCTCAAGTTTCATATTCATTTGGGGGGAATGAACATTGTGTTTGGAGGAATCACCCATGTCATTTTTTGAGCCAGCTCATATTTCTTGTTGGGTTTTAGCAGAGTCCTTAGTTCTCACTATACAAAACGCCCATGAGTAATGCTTAATAACTGTCTCTTATCTCAACTCATCATACTGGCCGCAACATTGCTCAAATAACAAGGTAGTACCTGCCCAGTCCCTCCTCATTATATTTTATTTCTATGGTCGGAATTATATGATGTTGTTTATTACTACTCTCTTATAGTTTCTGTCTTTGTAGCTTTATGGTAGCTCAGTTGGGTGTCTTCTCCTCGCTTCGATGTGAATGGCTTTGACCTTGAAAAATCCTACCCCCTAGTGTGGTTTTTCATAACTCCCTAGGGTGGTGTGGAATGATTAGCTACCAGACACTGATCTTGTCTGTACATCTGTGTGGTTTAGTTGTAGATTGTAGTTGACAGCCTCACTCATTGCAAGTGGAGTCTACTTTCTATTTTTTCTACTTCTGTTATGATCGCCTCTGCCCTTCCTGTCATGTCGATTAGGTATGCCTCTAACCTGTTGTTTGGTCTGTCCCTTTATCGGACCTGTGGAACTGTCCTAAGATGGCCCTCGACTTCAGTTTGATTGAGTTGAATTATATAGCTGGTGTTGGTGCCTTAGAGTATTGGTGCTGCCTCCTTTGTAGCTCCTGACTAAGGCTAGTAGGCCCCCCTCAGTTATATGGTATAGAGAGATAGAGCTCTGTTAGGGTGGCTAAGACAAGTGGCTGCCAGATGGAGCTAGGTATAGGATGTCCTGTAGCTATCAGACAGTTGACCTGTCTGAGGAGCTAAGTAGGCTTGATGGGCTCTGTGGCATCTGGTATGTGGGGCTTGGAGGAGCTGATTGGTGAGGGCTGATTGTGGGGAGGAGAGGCACTTGCACGCACCGGTCAGGCCTGCATCAAATTGAGTGAGATCTAATTAAGTATTTCCAGCCCAACTTGGGCTGTTGTATGAAGCTGCTGAGTACTATAAAGCATTCTGATGGACTAGCGGGTTGATGACCACCTGTGTGGATAGTGGGTTGCAACTGCCTGGTTGGACTTGTTTGAGTCTTACATGCTGGGCTTTGTGAGGTTTGTTTAGTTTCTTTGATTTGGTTATAGGTATGGCAGGAGGAAGTATGGCACTATGGGTGGGAGATAGGTCCCACTAACTATCTCAGTCTGTTACAACCTCTATATATTTCATTTGTTTATTGTATTTGTTTAGGGAGCAGGCAGTGGGTACAGGTCCTCCTCACCAGTACGCTCTTCAGAAGCAACTGGCAAAGTAGGTTCATAGGGTCAATAGCATGGTATGTGGGTACGAGATGTAGACATGTCAGTCGCCTCCTCCCTGCCATTGTATTACCTGTAGATTTAGATTGTTTATTGGTTTTCCCTTGTAGTAGATATGAGTTGTGGGACAGTATTTAGACTGGATAGTAGTATTTTATATTTTTTTGGTTGTGGAACCTGGTCGCATTGGTCTTTTGTTCAGCTTTGGCTATACTTAGTGCTGGTTAGCTTCATGCCAGAGGGACTACAGACTAGGACTGAGAATGGTGCTGGAATGTTTGATGGCTTTATAATTAGTTCTCATGTAGGCATGACTTGGAGATGGTAGGTGTGAGGCCGTAGACTTAGTTAGCTCAGAATTAGTAGTATACTGGTTAGCAGTATCTCTGTGCCAGTGGCAGCTCATCGTATGCCAGTGTTGGTGGTAAGAGTTAAAATAAAATTAGATTAAATACTAAGTACTTTTTGTAACATGTTTGCAAGATGCTAATCATATTATCGGAAATGGGTAAAATAGCTTGGCAGGTGGCCTGCTCTTCCAGAAAGGAGGCGAGAGCTGAGAACTAAAGAAAGCTTCAAAGATGTACTGAGAAAATAAAGGAGTAACTATTCAACCAAGTATATTGAAATACAGTCTGTCGAAGTCTGCCTTTTCTATTGTAGAATCAGGTGATCTTTAAATACACAAATCTATTCATGTCTAGTATGAACAAAACTAATCAAAGGTATCAAGCGATACTCTTTGGTAAAAATAACTTAAGTATCAAAATAATACTTAAAATATAAAACAAAACTAAGTATTAAATGATACTTAAAACAAACCAAGTATTAAACCAATACTTAAAACAAAACATAAAACAAAACCAAGTATCAAACGATACTTAAAACAAACCAAGTATCAAAGCGATACTTAAAACAAAACAGAAAATAAAATCAAGCATCAAATGATACCTAAAATAAACTAAGTATCAAAGCGATACTTAAACAAAATATAAAACAAAACCAATAACTGAGTACCCATACCAGTTACACTTTTCCTACTTATTACTTATGTCTTTATGAATAAAAAACATCTTTACACTCTTTACTATTATTCCAATCTTTATTACTATTACGACGAGAAGTCTTTAGGAAAGACCAAGTTTGAGAAAGTTTACATTAAGTGTGACAGATAGAAGACATCAGTCTTGTACTATCAGTAATATAGGCAGAGGCCTAAGAGCTATCGTATAGCAAATGAAGAAGAGAATTATTATTCTCCATTGCCAAGAACTAATTATCTAAAGGGGGATCATTACACTTAGCTGAATAATATTAAATGGCCTAAACTCTCAATTGTGTCCAAATGATGTTCAGGAACTAGTAGAAACTCAGTTTATCAATTCAGTTAGAATTGAATAATCCCGGTTACAAAATATTTGTAATATGAATCAAATACCAATTCTATTTGAGTTCTTAGAGAGGAGAACTTACAATCAAATTAGTGACACTACTATCTGGCTTCAGTCAAGTAGGTCAGTATGGGACAAAAGACAAGAAACTGTGTAGCTTACTGTCTTTGCCAATAGCATTGCTTGAGTAAAGTCATTGATCTTTTTAAGGTAGACCAGGGCCACAATTTTGGCCAAATATCAACAATACAATAGTGTTAGGCAGAGACAACCTGTATAGACTCAGAGTTGTCTAGGCCAACCAAGATTCATTTCTGTAGACGGAAATTGTCTAGAAAGGCTTGAAATAAACTCATTTCATTTATGACTACTAAGAGTAAAGTAAAGTAGATGAAGTAGAACAGAATTGTAAGAACAATATTATATTATTGAGGTTTTCTTTCTATTGCTTGATGATGTCTAAAAGCTTGGAAGGCACATCGATATTTATATTCTGTATCTGAGTATTCGCAGACTACATCTATATATTATACAAACTATGTACCTCTTTGGTTATAACTCGCAAGGTCGAGTATATTTTAAAGGTGCAAACATCTGGAAACCCTTAAAACCACCACACCTTCTTTAGTAATTACGGAATTTCTAACTAGGAACTATACTATTCTCAATAGTAATTATCTAATCTTCAGACTCATTAGACTTATGGTATAGTTATCAAGTTAAACTGAGTTGGCCCCAATTGTCTCCCTTATCGATAAAATAATCAGCTTCATCTGTCGGTTTTATTTGTAGAGGTAGTTGCAATTTCAACCTTCCTCTAACCAGTACAGGTACTCAGTTATTGGTTTTGTTTTATATTTTATTTTAAGTATTTCTTTGATACTTGGCTTTGTTTTATGTTTTGTTTTAAGTATCACTTGATACTTAATTAGTTTTACCAAAGTGTATCGATTGATATCTTTGATTAGTTTCATTCATGCCAGATATGAACAGATTTGTGTATTTAAAGACTGCCTGATTCCACGATGGAAAAGCAGACTTCAACAGACAGTATTTCAATATACTTGGTTGAACAGTTACCTCTTTGTTTCTCAGTACACCCTCAAAGCCTCCTTTATTTCTCAGCTCTCGCCACCTCTCTGTAAGAGCAGGCTACCTGTCAACTATTGTATCATTCCCAATAATGTGACTAGCACCTTGCGAACACGTTACACTTCCTGAGTTGCCTGACTTTTTACCTCAATAACTCCTGGTCCAACCTATCGATATCTTCCTGATAAGTTCCAGCTAATTCGCAGGAAGCCATTCTACCAGATTGGCAGATATTCCCTCGGTCAGCAATCTCTAGTTACCCTTAGTAACAGGGTTTCAGTCATTGTTCTAGTGTTGGGAATTATTCCCACAACTATAACGCATTCCTGGGCCCAGTTGTAACATCCCATGAAGTCTATTAGCCTCCGTTAGGAATACCAGAACCTGATACCTAGGAACCACCCTAAGTAGGGTAACCCTACTCGGAATCGGAATCTCTGGTCTCTAACATCCTTCTCCGGCTCCCTTACAGGGCCCGCGCGTCATCATATATATTAATCTCAGTTGCGTCCTGTGACTATATTACCACACAATTGATGGTGATAGAATAACACCATATACGTTATTGCTGTCTGTCAGACCGGATCCTGCTCACAGAATATATGAGAGGAAACCTTCGGCTAGGCCGGGAAAGTGGAACAGAGTAATTCCGTCAACTACTCAGAGAGTTACTGGACTTCAAAGACATGACACCTTTGGCATGGGCCGTAGGTAACAGGACGATTTCGCACAAAGAGATGGTATCAAATGGTAAAGGATCTCTACTAGAAACCAATACATTTACATCTACCAGAAGAGTCTAGAACTCTAAAGGACACTACTAAAGAAGCCAACGAACTTCACGGAGTGTTGCAACTGGGTTTCGGAATACATCGTAGCCATGGGGTGATTCTCAATACTACAATGGTTACTGAAACCTACTATCCAGAGAGCAACCAAGGGTTGCCAACCAAGGGATTAATTACCAATCTTGTGGAATAGCTTCCTGCGAGTTAATAGGAAGTCATCCAAAGAAAACCTATCGGTTGGGTATGGAGTTACAAAGGATCAGAGTCAGACGATCTACGATGGTTGTAATGACGACCACCTTTGTAGATATAGCTGTGGATAAAACTGATCATTTTATCAATGGCGAAGACAATTGGAGCCAACTCAGTTTGACTTAAGAACTAGGCCATAAGTCTAAAGACTCTGCTAATCGAGATATTACTATTGGGGACAGCATGCTTCCTGAGAAGAAATATCGTAATTACCGAAGAGGGTGTGATGGTTTTCAGGGTCCACAGGTGTTCACACCTTGGAAGAAAACTCGACATCGCGAATTATGATTGAAGAAGTACATAGTTGTATGATAAATAGATGTAGTCCACAAACACTCAGACGTGGAATATAAATATCAAAGTGCCTCTCAAGCTTTAGACATCATCAAGCAATGGAGAAGAGACCTTAACAATATAATATTATTTTTACAATTCTACTCTACTTTACCTATTTTACTTCGCTCCTAGTAGTCATAAACGAAACGAGCAAAGTCCGAGCCTTCCTAGACAATTTCCGTCTACAGAAACAAATCTCGATTGGCTTAGACAACTTTGAAGTCTATCAAGTTGTCTCCGCCTAACAGCCTCTGTGGTAGTATTTCTCAGAGTTCTAGACTTCTCTAGTTATCATAGGTTGTGTGTGAATGTACTGGCCTCTTGTAAAGATCCTTTAACATCCAATACCATCTCTTTGTGCAAAAACGACCCATTACCTATGGCCTTTACCAAAGTTGTCACAACCTTAAAGCCTAGTAACTCTCTGAGTAGTTGATAGATTTACTCTATTCCACTTCCTAAACTTAGCCAAAGGTCCCCTCTTGTTCATCCTGTGAATAGGATCTGGTCAAATAGACGGCAGTGATGTATATGGTGTTATTCCTATATCTTAAACTCTGTAGCCTTATAGTCTTAAGACTCAATTGAGATAAGTACATATAATAACATACAGGCCCTCTAAAGAGGCCAGAGGGGTGTGTTGGAGATCAGAGATTCTAATTCTGAGTGGAGTTATCCTAGTTGGGATGGTTCCTAGGCATCGGATCCCAGTATTCCTAACAGAAATATAATAAATTATAACAAATAACTTGAGTGAGTCATATGTATACGACCCATGACTTAAAATCAAGTCATGTGTGAAACATAACAAATCATAACATAAACAAGTTATATGACTCAAGAGAGTAATATATGTAAGACCCATGACTCATAATCGAGTCTTGTATAAAATCCTGTTATTTCCATAATATTTGAAAATTTCTTTAGTTTTGGCAGCTTGGATATGATTTTCAGGTTGTGTACATTGCAAGTTGCTACTTGAGAGTGTTTTTTACACTGATTACTAGTTTGGTAGTGGTGATTCTAGGTGAAACCCATCTATATTCAAGTCATGAAATCTAAAGATCAGGTACCTGGTTGCTAGCATTTTCCTTTACAGTTTAATGGTTTTTCATCTGACTACCAGAGCCTGAACAGGTATAGAAGTTTTGAATCTATATAGCATGCACTGACATAACCCATATACCTTAGCTAGTCTTAGAACATACTAAATAAATGAGCTATTTTTTCTTCTTCTCTTTTATACTAACTTTAAGTAAACAAGTCTTCTAAAACCCCTACTTTATCCTAATAATAAATATAATTTATATATATTACAAGAATAATGCAGTCCTATTATATTTATAACTTTTTGCAAAAATTTAATAATATTATTATTATATTACATTTAAAATATATTCAATTTACTAAATTATAATCTCTTATAACTCTAATTCTTTATAATATAAATACTTTTTTTTTTTTTCAAATTACTTGCTAGATTTTAAAAAAACACCTATCTTATATGTTCTGCAAACAGCTTCTAATCAGACTAATACCAATAGTATATATAATATTTTTTAAAAAGTCTGTCAATATAAATATCTTATACCTCAACCTCAAGATATAAACAACTACTAGTAAAGTATAGCAGGTAACCCATAAACCTAACAATGACACCTGAAAATAATGTTAGGAGTGTATTACTTGATATATAGTAAATTAGAATTTATACATAATATAGTTGTAAAAATTTTCTATATCTCTAATTCAACAGGTATGTCTAATACTTAATAGCAAAAATATAGTATTACAAAAGGTACTTTCAATAAATATCATAGATGTCATTTATATAATTATTTAAATTTTGAGTAGGTAATTCTTAAACTCTTTCTACTATCTTTAAAAATCTTATACTATTCTTAATACTCAGACTAGTAGGTAGTGTATATATTATTAATCATTTAATTATTATATAATTTACCTACAACTGTAAGATTAATTGTCAGCATAACTTAATACTCCCTATCTATTTTGTAGACACCTTTTCGATAATAGTACTTTTTGAGCTCATATGAAGTTATATGAATACCTTTTTTAATTTTACTTAAACATAAGTAACTCTTCATAATACTACATATGATACTGTAAGGCTCATAATCTGGTTTGTTGATTTTTGAAGTCTTTTAAGTTGGTTTACTTTAATTTAGAGAGGGATGTAGTTTCTTTGAAGTTTTTGATTAGCTGAGAGCCAAAGTAATAGGAGATGTTTGGAGAAAGGAGAAAGTTTTCTTTCTGTATATAGAGAGAGTTTCACCATCTGTCTTTCCAAGTAGATAGCAACTAACAATGAACATCAAACTCCACAAAACACGAATCGAACCAAACAAGTCTTTGGGTGTGTATGAAGTATACCAAGAGATAAGACTTTCCTTGAGAGTGCAAGGACCTATCAATACAAATTTCACTAATTGATTTTGTTTCCAATTTTCTTCATCTTTTCTTTCTTTCGAACCTACCAATTACAACCTTTTCACATTCACTTTCCCAAACTGAATTCTCTTTTTATTAATACTAAGCTAATTTAAAAGGGTTAAAAGAGGATGTTAAAAACTATACCTCTTAGATATAGCTTTTTTGTTGCCTAATTACTTATATGAAAGTTATTTATACAATATGAGATTTTAATTACCTATGTTATTATATATGCTCAATATTCTGATAACTTCTACAGAATCCTTTTAGTACCAATCTAGGCCTGGGTCTAGTTATCTGTAATGTTATTCTCAAAAGATTATTAGCTTTAGCTATAGTAGTTTTTATTACTTGTATTAAATCTATACAAAATAATTTATCACCCTAAACACAATTACTACACTTGAGATCTGAGCTGTCATTCTTGACCACTGCCAGTGCCAATACTCATATAAACCAATACAAAGTTAAAAAATAACTTTTTACCAATGATTTATTATTATTTTTGGCAAAATCTGGATTTCGTAAGAAAAATTTTGCCACATCCGCTCTACCACGCCTCTTAGTTCCATTTATTACCTTTTTCAATTCAATTGTAGACACCAAACTTAATGTGACCAGCGGACCAGATTGCCAAGGGGTATCGATACAAAAACCTTCTAAACTTACCACCATCCCCGAGCACGACACTCCTACCGTAAGTTGCTTCGGTCCACGGCAACCAGGTTGACGGAAAGTGCAGAGCAGAATTACCAGATGAGTGATGTTTGATGTCCAGAGCCTCGGATGGGATGGGGGCAACCGCGGCCCTCGGTTTTGTTTTGCCCCTAGGTTCACGGTTGGATTGATGGGTTGGGCTCACGACTATCCGGGTACAGCGTTTGCTATCATATTCGTACCTCCTCATGGTTCGCCTTAACATGGCTCGCTGCAATTTACTGGCCAATTTAAGCAGCATCCGGAGATCGGCTGCCGTAGTGCACCTGCTTTGAGATAGACCGGAAGTGACGGTTGCCCCCCATCGAAGAGCCCATACTACCGGTACTCGTACAACTTGCTAGTATGATCCCGGTTATCCTCTTCAAGTTCGTTTTAGTCTGGTCTCGGTCAGTTCGGTTTGGGCGGGAGCGACGATGTGATAACCGTACTCGAGTACTCGAGTAGATCTTATTTCATCGATGACGGCGGAGGGGGGCTAGGGTTTTGTATTGTGGACTTTGAAGACTTTTTTTTCCTTCTTCTTCTCTCCCTTCTTTTCTTCTTTTGCTTTCTTCCGGTTATGGGTGTCTGGTTGCATAGGTTGTACAGTGGCTTGATATTAATATTGACGAGTAGATTTGGATGACGTTTGTTATTTATTTATTTTTCCTTGTGGGAAGGAAGGAAGAAAGGAAGCTTTAGTTCCATCGTGGAGTTTGGAGGTACTTGTACTTGTACTTGTGATATTGCAGTCAACCGCTCTGAACTCGACGCCTGTCCATGAGGCTTAAGGGGACTAACTTTGACAATGGTAGGAGTGCGCATGGATTGCATATGATACACGCTCGAGTATACTTGTACATATTCGTACATACATCTACCAAGGGTCTAGGTACTCAACATCACTCAGAGAGTGCAGAGGCCGGTGAAGATAAGATTGAAAGATGGGCGTAAATTACATTCAACGAATGAATCTTTAATTTTCCTTCCCCGAGAAAAAAAGTGTGTGGGAGCAAAAATATTTCCGGGGGAGAGAGAGGTGAAAGAAGGGAGGAAAGAATGGATGGATGGAGGAATGGATGATAGGGATGGGTGATGCTCCCAAAGTGTGATCTCGGATTCACCTCGATGTGAATTCGTGGATCAAGAGTCAGTGCTGCGATCGAGAGTTTTTATGATACCCTGTCAGCGGCTGCCTTTTTGGAACCACACAATGCTTGACGACTTATTTCTGTGATCTTGACCAGGGCTGCTGGCCCCGGTCGGTCTCTGGAGGGATTGATTTTTTTTTTTTCTTTTTCCCTCTCCTCTTCTCCCTCTCTCACTGGAGCACTTTTGTGGCTCGTAAAATGCTTGAGTGCAAGTAACTCGAGCACATCAATCAGAGCGCTGTTGTTGTTTGTTGATGTCGTCCCGTTTTGAGTCCAGCCTTCCTGTCATGGGCGGTTAGTGTGCTGCCGAAGTACGGGGTGATGGATGTACACTTCTTGTATGTATGTATGGATGGGGGGAGATAGGGGGAAAGTGCAGCCCGTGGTAAGAATATTATTCTGTTTCGGCATGCCTTCATGCTTGTGGAGTAGGTTAGACTATAGAAGGGATTGTGCAAACAAGTACCCGGGTACAGGTAC
The DNA here is from genome assembly GCF_000151645.1 of Tuber melanosporum. Lineage (NCBI taxonomy): Eukaryota > Fungi > Ascomycota > Pezizomycetes > Pezizales > Tuberaceae > Tuber > Tuber melanosporum. Next base: position 1,215,843 of record NW_003298777.1, read on the forward strand.
AGTACGGTACACTATGGCCAAGGACCGGAACAGATTTTGAAAAGGAATAGAAGACAAAGGAGAGGAGTTCAGTGATCAACTCTACTGTACTCGAGAGTACTCAACTCTGCTCTACCGGCCTCTCAACCTGGGCGTCGAGCTCTTGTCCAGTTTGCGCCACTCTCCCTTCAAGCTGCTTACCGGCATCATACAAACCGACCTGCCTTTGATGAGCTACGTTACCTTACATTACGTTATGATACCTACCCGTCTGCCTCACCTCACCTCACCTCACTTAGCTGACAGACTGGGTGACTGGCTGGGTGAGGAAAGGGGAATCACTTCCTTTGATCTGTCAGTCGGCCGGTCAGTCAGGTCTGCAAGAGGGACAGCTTGACAGGGACGAAACATAACGCCTTATGAGCCGGGGAGTGGGCAATTGGTGTCGCAATTCCGTCAAATTTCAGTCAGTGGAGAGATTCCCCCCTTCGTCACTACTGCTCACTGTATCCAGTTTTAGAACAGGAGAGCTAGGAAATATAGTACGAGTGCCACTGCAAAGTTTCCCTTCAAAATCGAGTACCATCCATACCAGTGCATACTAATATCATACATATCGGTATCGTATCTCTTCGTCTCATCTAAATCTTTAAATTCCTTTGCCCCACCATCACCACCTTGCTCCCTTTCCCTCCCCCACCCATCCACCCCCGGTCAAAAGTCAGGTCAAGTCCAGTCGAGAGTTGAGAAAAGGTTAAGCCGAAAAAGTCAAATCAAGGCCGAATCGGTCCATTCGCCCAGGAGAGTACTGCTTCGACAGGAGTCATCAAGATTTCACTTGTTTTCTTTCCTTTTTCTTCATTCTACCATTCCCTTTGGAATTTCAAAATTACACGTTGTTTCTTTCATTCTTAAGCTGTTACGGTATCTTCCCATACCCGTATTTCCTCCATTCCTTCCAGAAGGTTAATACACAGTCAAACTGAAGCAGCAGAGAGTGAGGAAAAGAAAGAAAGGAGAAGAAAAGAAAGCAGAAAAGAAAATAACCTAAACTTTGCCCTTCTATCCTGTCCAACACCCTTCCCCCTTTCAAGAAGAGTCTACCGTACTCGAGTAGATGTTGGTGTAGCCTTGGGTTTTAGCATCTCAACTGGGTTACAGAAAATAAATCGTCCCCTTCCAAAGCTCTATCTTGCCTCTTCTTCTCTCCCTCTCTCCCTCTTCTTTCTTTCTATCCTCTCTTTCTCTCTCTCTCTCTCTCTCTCTTGCTGTCGTTGTTGCTCGTGGTCAGCGCTGGCACGTTCTCCCATTCCAAGTGTACATGTACACCTTTTTTGCCATCATCGAGAAATCAAGGAGCCGATCATCAATCGAGATCGAAGCATTGAATCGGCCTCACGTTTCTCTTCGGCCTTCCGTTTAACTCTTTCTTCCCCAACTTCCCTTTCTCTCGCCCACATCACTCCCTTTTCTCTTTTCCAACCCCCTACATCCCGGTCACTCACTTACTCACTCGCTCACTCACTTACTCACTCCTTCATCCGCTCCGCTTGAGCTACCTCACGCGCCGACCCTTCCATTTCACTTTCCTCCCCATTGCTCCTCCTGCCAACTGCAGTGCAGAACCTAATATTTCTCAACCAGTCCTAGAGGGAAATTCCCCCCAGCTTAGAAACAGGACAGAATTACCTTGCAGGAGCTGCGGAAAACGGCATAGTTTCCGAGGAGTGGGCGCCAGGATTTCTATCCATTAAAAGGGACCTGGATTCCACATACTCCTGCCTCCTTCTAGAGCTGCTGGCTGTGTGTGGCGAAAAAAGTGGGTTTGCCTCAACCCGAATCATTTCCCACGTACCTTGCGGCTGGCGTTCGTCCACCGCAGGATCACCAATCGGTGTTCCCAACCCGCTCCACAATCGAACGGGGGCCCTTTGTTCATTTTTCCTCCCCGCCCCCTGCTGAAAGCCTGTCTTTTTTTTTTTTTTTTTTTTTTTTTTTTGTATATTTTTTTTTCCCCCTTTCCCTTTCCCTTTCCTATTTCCTTCATCCCACCCCACACATAAGCTCTTGCATGGATTGACGGCAGGCAAGAAGTACTATCTACCTTTCCTCCCGACCCTTCCTATTATAACGCCGTCAAGTTGGAGCCGTTACACCTTTTCATAGATGCCCCCTCGCCCAAACCGGGCGAGGGGCGCACAACAATTCTCGAGCCAGCCGCGGACACTGTCATGGAGAAAGCTCTACCTTCCCCCGATATCTCACCGCGACCAGGACTCGATGCCTTCCAAGACGCGCGCGCTATCATACGGCTTACGCAATGCTCCATCTGTTCTTTACCTCTGAGATCTCCTAGGACCTTACCTTGTGGCAACTCACTCTGCCACAAATGTATGCCTGAATGCTACATTCGCCAAAACATCTCATACCCTAGCGTTGTCGGTCGACGGGAGGGATTTTCGTGCCCTTTTCCGGATTGCCGGAAGGAACATTCTGCTGCCGACTGTAATTTGGATGTTACACTGGCGAAGGTGATGGAGGTTGTGGATAAGGAGCTGGGATCACAGACACGGTTTCCGGAGGACACGGCGTTGGAGGTGGTTGTGAATGTTGATTGCACAGGTGGTTATGAAGAGCGGAAAAGGCGGATGTATGGGGGACGGTTGGCTGCTATATATGCCCTTTCAAAGCAGGGGGAATTGTACTATGACGAGGATGCAACATGCACTCCGCTGGTGGGCGACAACTTTGGTCCCTCCTACCTCGACTACGACGCTCTCGAGAGATTAATGGACAAGGCTCGAGCGGATTTGGAGTGTCAGGTTTGTTATGGAATGCTTTTGGATCCCGTCACCACTTATTGTGGCCATACTTTCTGTCGTGGATGCTTGGAGCGGGTTTTGGACCATTCTCGACATTGTCCTTCCTGCCGACGGTTGATGCACCTTCCATCTATCCTACCGGCACAGTCTAGCAATAAGAGGCTAACAGAATTACTGGTGGGGTTATGCCCGGAGGCTCTGTCCCAACGAGCATTGGCTGGGGCTATGGAGTCGATGGCTGGGAATGGTGATGGTGGACTGTCGACTCCAATATTTGTCTGTACGGCCTCTTATCCTGGAATGCCTACCCCTCTACATGTTTTTGAGCCTCGCTACAGACTCATGGTGCGACGAGCTTGTGAGAGTGGCGCAAGGAAATTCGGAATGTTGTTGCCGAACCGCACGGGTGCACCGCAGGGTGATCTTGGTGTCACGCCCTTCATGCAGTATGGGACCATGCTGCAGATTGAAGAAATAAACATGTATCCAGATGGCCGCAGCGATGTTTGGACCGTTGGTGTTTCACGTTTCAGGGTCAAGAGATGGGGTATTCGAGATGAGTATATCGTGGCGGACGTGGAACGCGTAGACGACATCCCGATCATCGAGGAGGAGGCCATCGAAGCGCTGGAGACAGCTCTCTGCCTGTCTGCTGCTCAGGAAGTGCATGCCTCTTGGATGGGTTTGCCCACGCAGACCCTATTGCATATTGGCCACCAATTCGTCGACCAGATGCAAGCGATATCGGCTCCATGGCTCCATGAAAACAATATCCTGGCCTTTGGACAACGACCGGATGATCCAGCTCTTTTTCCGTATTGGCTCGCGAGTGTTTTGCCGGTGACCGAAACGGAGAAATACCGTCTGTTGTGTTCCACTAGTGTCAGAGAACGACTGCAAATTGTGGTAGGCTGGATCAAGAAAATCGAAACTCATCGCTGGTAATACTCCACCCAATCATATCCCATGCGGGCCAATTTGATATCCACCGCATCTCTAACGTATGATAGGTTCTCTGCTAGTACTTGCGTTATTATCTGAACTCTACCCACATAAACCAAAACGCGAAATCCAAAACATTCATAGACAGACACGCACCCAGCATTACCTTACTGCACTCGTACATTTACTCTTCAACCTCGTACCTCCGGTCTTTTTTGACCATTTTTTTATATAACTTCACCGCTTGTTGTTTGTGTTTCTCGTTACTACTTTTTTTTTCTTTTTTCCTTCTCGTTCCATGCAGGTGGCGTATTCTCGATCGCCAATTGTACTTGACCGTGTTTTTCCTGTCGCTTTTTTTTTTTTTTTCCTTCGGCGCTTTCTGGAGCATTTGGTTTTTTCTTTTTTCTTTTTAATCCAGTTTGGGAGACTTGCACGATATATTTAACGTTTTTTCTACTTATCGTCTTCACCATCGTCATCACCACCAGTCCTTAACCAAAACTGTGGATACTTCGCCTTTTTCCTTTTCACTCCCGGAGGCACAATTGCTTTGTCGATGTTAAACTTCAGATCTCCTACTCTATTTTTTGGTCTTATTTTCGGAAATTTCCACGTTCGGCATGGTACTTTACTTTTCTTGGGGTGTTATGCATGGCATCGGTGGGCGGATCAATTCAATCAAGTTGTTCAAGCACAAGCAGGGTTATTCAGTCCGTTGAGGCAAGACGTAGCGTGCTCGTGTGCTCGCGGGATGGCCATTTCGAATTCGGATATGCTGGGAGCGGCCTAACTTCCTTTCACCTTACTAAAATCAGTTGGAGAAATCGGGGCTGTTTCCTTTCAATCTCCACATTTTCTCCCCACAAAAAGATCTGCATCCAACCCCCTCCCCCCAAACTAGCGAATGATATCCTATGATTACTTACCTACTCAACCAATTTAGGTGATTTCCCAGTCCACTAATGCGCAGCTCGGTTTAAGCATTGGCGTCGAGTAGGCGGTTTAGGGTTACAACCATGGAACGCCGAAGTACACACCCGTCCAAATACACATCTCGAAACTGACTGGTCTAATCTTGGTAATCAAAACTTCTGAGCTAATAAGTGGAGACCATATATTTGGGCGGCCCGCCCGTGCATTTGGGTGTTCTGCGACTGTACAGTATGATATGATATCATACCTCGCAACGTGCGGTCCGTCTGGGGGCCAGGGTGGAGCGTTTGTGGTGCCCCCCTGTTTCTCTGCGGGCAAGGTGGGTTCGGTGGACGGGGAACTGCCCTTCCCGCACCCCACACGTGATGTCCCAAAGCCCGAAGTTACCTCATCCCACCCGCGCACGAGTGGGACATTCTGAACGATCCATCGATAGTTATCCTGCCCACCGTGGCCCGTGTTTGAGCGCTGTGGCTGTTTGGATGTAGGTGTTTTATCCTGGGGGCGGGCGCCAGCCGGATATACTGTATCAATATGATACAGTACATGTTCTGGTAATAGTACCCCTGGGAGTCACCACATGAATACATTATCTATTCATCCCATCCCAACACAACCTACGAGTCATAAATTAGCTTACCGCGGCCACCCCACTGCACCGTGCAGTCGGGTAAACCTTCAGCCCCGCACAACGCGCTCTCGAGTGAGACATTGTGAATGTTGTCACGATTTGTGATACCTACCGCACGCACTTGCCTGTACGATTCCGGTGTCGGGTCACGCTTGACGAATGTCCATTTCGAGAATGGGTGGTGTATCATGGTTTGTTGGGTACCTGCAGTGGAGATTGTGGAACACCGCTAACGTGGGGGATGAATAAGACATTTATGTCTTCCGGGTGTCCACCGTCGGTTCGGGAGATATTGTAGTCTATCGCATCGTATCATACCGTATTGTCTCCGGTGGGGGAGCGTACTATGCCCTAAATTGTGGATCGATATCATACCACCAACAGCGGCGGCGCTTCGAGATCTAGGTTAAGAATAATTTCCCTCGCTCGTGGATGGTGGGCCTTGCCTTCGCGCACATCTCTAGGTAATTGGAGATCGCGGTTAGATATTTTTGTTGACTTGGGTTTACTTTCTCCTCCCTCCTCCTCCTCCCCTCTTCGTTTGTCCTGGTTATGAGAGGCATCACGGCGGATACCGTACAGCCATATATAGTCTGAAATAAATCCAAGAATGACCCTCCATTGTCTCCGGCTAGTGTAAACCTCAGGCGTGATGGGGTTAAGCAAGTATCCATCAGCGGGGCAGTATGGGCGTGCACCAATCCATCACCACATCGGCGAGTATGAATCGTGAAAACACACCTCCTGCCCATAGAAAAAATATGTATGAACTACTTTAACCGTGTCCTTCAGCACCCCAGGCCTGCGCACGTCTCTTGGTCTTGCGGGTTTGGTGCGCATGATATCTCTACTCGGGAGGGGGGGGGAGTTTACCCACTCGGATTGGTTCTGGTGTTGGTTGTGTGTGTGCAACTTCTGTGCTGTGGAAAAGGTATCATAAATTAAAGGGGGTAATGTAGATTATTAATATCACTCTCCTTCCCCTAGGTTCGCGCATTGGGGACTGTATATGTCTGCCGGCGTCCCCCTTGGCAAGTTACAAGTATGATGGGACTCGGTATGATACCTACTCCAGTCCTGTATTCTCCATCTCAACCTCTCACTCGCATTCCCACCCGCAACCCCCCCCTCTCCGTGTTGAGGTCACTACCGTAGGATATAATTATTTTCTTGTTTTTTTACCCGTACGCCGAAATTTGATACAACTTTTTAGAGGTTTAAAGACGCGGGTAACTTAGGCACCACCAATTGGTTGTGAAGATATTTGCTTAACGGATCGTTTTTGCTTGCTCGCATCCCAGTCCCAAACCCCGAACTCGCAGCCGGAGACGCACGTGCTGTCAAGAAGTGAGATGGGGTACACAATAGGGCCTTTTCGTGATGCATGGCATTATACGGTACTTGGATCGGAGATTGAGCACATCCCGGCCTTATAGTACGGTATCATACCCCGGAAGCCGTGATGGGAGGTGGGAGTGCGGATTAACTTTATAACTGAGCGATTACAAATAAATGCCGTTGGGAGTAGTATGCTTTTTTCTTTTTCATTTTTTTTTTTCACCCGGCTGAGTTGTCTTGGTAAATCGAGATCCCAATTCTTTTCCCGGGAAAAGGTAGGAGCTAAAACATCATTTTCGTTAGCAATTGCTTTAAATTTGTCGTTGGTGGGATTTGGTTTTGACATGATATGAGCTTGGAGGTTACGTTCTTGTGTGTATGTAATACCCCATTTTTGCTCGGGGGGGGGGGTTTGGTTCCCTATTATACAAGCGAGGTTAACATATATGCCGTCTCGGCGATATTAGGATAATTAATATATGATAATATTATTTGGCAGATGAATTCCCTCCTTGAAATGGTAATTGAACCCCCTCCCCCCCAATACTTGTAATCGTAGCTATCGCATACAGCCGAAATTGGCCGGAGCGCTAGGGTTCCGATGGCACGCGAAAAGTATCATAATATTATGATAGTCCACCAAGATCACCAAATTCCCGCCTGCGAACCGAACCGGCCAACCACAATATCCGTCCCTATCCGAATCATATATTGTGATCGTGAGAGAGGAGAGTCTTCTATGATACTTCTGGATGTGAATGGATGGAAATAGAAATCGTGTGGGTGCTGTGGGAACCTGGTCGGTGATGGGTTGGCTCCACTATCGTGGGACATTTTACGATCCATCGAATGTTTTTCAGTTTTTTCTTTTTTCGGAATTTATGAGCTGGGGTTCTAGGAAATTCCGAGGAGTTGGGTTTTAGTTGGTAGGACTAGCGTTTGCTATCGTAGCGGGGAGGTTCCGAATGGCCCCGTGAATGGGGTGTGTACCGGGTTGTTGGCCTTTGCCTGTCTGCTCTGGTGAACTTGGGTGACGAGTATGCGGTACTTAGCTAGGGCGTTTAACTTAGGTACTGGTGGTAGAGGGTGGCGTTGCACAAGTATCATAGTGGGGTAGTTTTTTCTTGCCTGTTGTGGGTGCCAATGTTAGTTTTTTGTCCTTCCCCGCAAGTAGGATGTTCTGGGCCGGGGACGTTGGCCGTGACTATAGACGAAGTAGAAGGTGGAGGGGGCCTGTCGGCCTAGATTCGTGTGCTTCACTTGTGGTCTGCTAATCCGAGTATACCTAGTTGCTGTCTTAGAATTTATCTACCGCAGCGCCTGTATCATAGGAGTTCGGGGAATTAGTGTTGTTGCAGGACTTAGGTGTTTGCTTTCAGGCTTTAGACGCGGCATCTGGGGGTTGGTGGGTGAGAAGTTTCATCACTCAGGGCCCAATTGTACAATTTAGTAGCCCTAGGAGCGCGTGTTGTGTTTGCCTGTCATGCCTCCGTCGGAATTGAGACGTAGTTCGACAGCGGTTTGATGTGCGTTGAGTAAATATCTGTTCCGAGTGATTATCGTCTTGGTGCGCTAGGACTGTGTGTCGCTGGGTATTGCTTGAAAGCACTCGTATGGAGTCGTTTTGGTATGGTGGGATGATAGCAAAACACTATGAACCGGTTGATAACTAAATATAGCAAATACAATAGCTACAATGGCTATGAATAATAGAGAATTACAAAGCCTTCAAAACATAACGATATCCAAACATACTATAACTAGAAGTGGCCGGCAACCGGGATCTTGCTCTCCTATTGCAGAATAAGAGCTAAGCTTCTGAATTCGTCACTCACTCAATGCGGTACGAGGGAGGACTGTCTGAACAAGAACCTCAACAGTCAGTCATCTTAAAATTGGTCGGGTCGGAACGTCTTGGGGGGGTGAATAACGAAACCGGTTGCAGTGAGCGCTTATCGCGTCAGAGAGTTGCGTTCCTATGTTTTTTTTCGTTTTTTTTCGGAATATATTGTTTGTCTGATAGTGAACTCTATTAGAGGAGAGTTACGTCTTAGAGGGCTTCTGTGCCTCAATGATATATGCCCTTGAGCTGAGTGAGGTATCCAACGGGTGGCTTGGACATTCTCCTTGCTTAACCTGCACTCTTGTGGCGTTGGCCCTTGTGATCTCTGGAATGGCATTCAATTACCGAGCTCCGACATGAGGCATATTGGTCAAGATCTGTTGTTCGGGTCTAATCTCCCCTAGTATTAACTAACCCCAAGATTTTTTTCCTCCTAGCACCTAATCTATCGGTTGATCATTTGTTTTTCCGGCGCCAACAGCTTGTATATGGTGGATGGGTTTGTAGGCCTGATGCTGCGGTTGAGGTTTGTTCCTCGATTTCAAGTTCACGGGGTCGGTGATACCTGCCAAGTAAGGGGTTAAACCATATAAGCTTTATCTACGGGCTGAATTGAAAGTGGCCTGAAGCGCTGGGCACCTTGGGGTCTTGTTAGAGGGGACTGGGTTTATTATGACTACCACCTGAGCTAGTCCGCCGAATTGACGACTTCTTCGGCCTGAACATGATCTTACTGCACCCTCACCTCAGCTCAAAACATTCCGACTGGTATATCAAGCGATCACGCGCTCGCGCCGTTTAAACGCCAATTCCGTTGCGTGGTTGGTCCTGCAGCTGATCGAAAACAAGTGTCCCCTGAGGTCCGGGGGCACTTGAATCCAGTAGCACGAATGCATTGACTACTCAAGCGCTCGAGTGGTAAGGTCAATAACACGATTTACCTTGTCTTGGCGTTCCGACTCTAGTGGGCTTCACTTACCCTGCCAGCTGCCCCCAAGTGAATGTCACCCGCGCGCGAGTATTTGAAGCAAATTCTAGCCGCTTCTAGTATCACGACTTGCTGATGATTGCTAGGCTACCTCGGGGGATGAGCTGAGACTCGGGATTTCTGTTGATATGCTGAGCCCCTAATGTTGAAACACGCTGAAGCTTGTGTGTGCTCGGTGTGGTGGTTGACGGGTTATAAGCAGAGAGAAATCCCCTCAATCGGGAGCCTTGAGGTTTGTTCGGATTTTGACCTTTTTTCTTTCTTTCTAATCCTCAATCCTAGGGAAGCTGCGGCCGATCCTTAAAGTCTGCCGGCTCATATCGTACGATAATCTATTGTGAGGTTTGCACTGGTACGGTGAGTGTTGGTGCTTCGCTTGGATGTCATGTTTGCCTGGGTTGAGCTCTTGGTACGGCATCATGCCCGGAGGAGGAGCCGGGGAGAAGGGGGGAAAAAAAAAGGAAGGAAATTGCTCAGTCTCACAGCGCACCGACACAATAGGGCACCGATGAGAGGAGGAATGGGCCAAACAGCTGTTGGGTTGATGTCTCTAACGAAGCGCTGAGTTCTACACACTAGTGAGTTCATACAAGACCCAGACTCCGCCTCTTTTCGGTTTCCCACCTCTGCCACGCGAATCCGATCAATGGCGGAATAAACCCCCTCTTTTCAGTTGTACCTACTACTTTGAACAGAGAACCTCAGACTTGTCATGACTATGAGCACGGCGAAGCCTCTTTCTTCCGGAGTATACCTTAGTTAGGTGCATAGTACCTAGCGTAGGAAAGAGGGGAAAAAAACAGTACCTTAATTACGATTCGATATTGAACGAAAGAGTTCGAGCTGACTGCTGGCCAGTTGTTTATTCCCCTTTTTTACCACTAAAGGCGTGCGTATCTGTGGCCCTCAAAGTCTCTGGCGTGCAAGGCACACTTTGGTCCATCACCAAGTTTTGAGCCTGGGCATCTCTCCATTATTTACGCTGTGGCGGTTGGGGCGTACATAACGCATGACTCGAAAGCCAACACAAAAAGAATCGCCTGGTTGATCTCTCTCTAATTGAAATGAAAGGGAACAGTGATTCAGAATTTACTTCTGCGCACGCCGTTGTGCTCTTAGAATTTTGTGATATTCTGACGGTCTTTTGCTATCGGAACCTCATTTAGTCGGCGGCGGGCCTGAAATCGGAGGGGCATTTGGGGGGCCCGGAGGTTGCTGTGGGGAATTCGGTACCGGAGGGTTACCAATGCAGTTTCGCTGAAACACCGCCAAGTGACAGAAGAGGCTCAAGTATCAACACCGGCACCCACGCACAAGGGCACTTTGAACTCATACCATAACCCACCAACTCGTCTGATTTTTCGTCTCAGTGCCACCTGGTGAGGCTTCCTTCCGAGTGCGCTTGCAACCTCCACGGACTCTGATAGCTTCCAGTACACCTGAGGTGCTAACTCGGGAAGACAAAATGGACAATTTTCAACTTCCCAGATTATGACGTCGGACGGAGCTGTTGCGGGGGGTGATGGGGCAGTGGGGTAGCTTGGATTTTGTGCCCCATCTTGTGCGAGAGTAGTGCACCTTCTAGGCCCTGGGATACGTTCTATGGGAGGATGCTGGGCGCTGGGTGGGATCTGGCACTTATGTTGTCTCCCATCTTGCTGCTTGATTGCTGCAGGTACCGGTCGTTGAAAAATGCACAGCGTGGTGGGGCGGAGGCATATGATTAGGGCTACACTGTGTGTGGTGGTGCGGTCTCAGCACAGCGGTGGTTAGGCAACAGAAACTGTTTGTACCTGCGCCGTGACAAGCCTTAATCTTCCTGTGAACATGAAGTATTTCCCCTTCCCACTAACACTGGCTGTGCTTGCCAACACCCAATCACGATCATAAATGAGACCTAAGGGGAGTGCTTTTCTACCACTTATCGCGTTGTCCAACCTTACCACTGCCCGCGAACCTACGGCGGCCACCCCGCGGTAATGTGGTCCGTCTTATGGATGTTGGTTTCGCACCGGGTTCGGTATCGCGCACTTAATTGTGGGAGATGAGAGATTATGGCGGTGTATCAGCATTGGTGCTTTGGGATTTGGGAAATGTAGCCTTACGGTCTTCATACACCCTAGGTTCTACTCTTACGCCTGGAAAAGTTTAAAAGGGTCGGTATCTCCTTCTGGTCCCCTCTTCCAAACACATCCAAGAACAGACAGTCCACCACAGTCCTCCAGAACAACCGCTGCTTCCAAAGCTATATATACTGCTCGACCCCCCCCCCCGATCTCAAAAGCATTCAATCCTACCATACTCTTCATTAAGTCTCTTTCCGCGACTTCACAAACTACTTTTGCCATTCTACTTTGCTACTTTGCTACTACCCCAAGCATGGCCTGGTTTTGTGTAAGTTATTCCTTGCTCCGCTTTACTCATTGTAATCATCTGCTAATACATTTTGCAGAGCAACTGTGGCTTTGGTCCTCACAACCCCGAACTACATGTCGCATGCATCGAATGTGGTAGGCCCGCGAATGGCGAGGAGTGCGACGAACAGCGCCCTGGCAGCCGCAGCTACCCAAACTGCCAAAACGCAGACTCCGCAAACGCCTTTCTTGTGGCCGACACCATCATGAGGAATCATTCCACCTAGGAGGGCTTCTCGACTTGAGACCCTCCCTGACGCACGCATGGGCAACAAACGAACGGCCACGAACCATGGACGAATACCCACCGAGAACATCGATGCCTTCTCCTAGAACACGGGACAGCAGGCAAAACATCGGGACCTTCTACTGATGGATCCCTAAAAAATATGGTAGACGAGGATAGACATCTTCCCCTGGCGCTTTTAGAATCTCTTCCTTTCGGAACAAATTGGGCTCTTTTTTAAAAAACTTTCTTTCTTTTAATGGGCGGGGATATCAAAAGCTGTGTCACTATTGGATCGCATTCTGACAGCAATATGGTGGCTGATGGTGGTTTTTCCTGGGCTCATTTTTTTCAAACACTTGCTGTTGTACCTGTACTTCCTGTACTAGTACTAGTACTACTGCTACCGGTACCGGAACGCTTCACGGTCTTTACTTTCTTTTGTATCTGGAATTTGTTTTTGGATCTGTACCATCTTGGACTGCTTTCTTTATATTATTAGTCAGTTATAGCTCGCAATCATTGATCTCTATCACGCGCTTGATTACCATGTGTAGCCTTCTTTTATCACGAGTATTTTATTAGGGTTGAAAAGATAGAACTGTTTGTGGATTACTAGTCCGGGTGGTTTATGGATTCATATCTCTAAGCCTCTGCGGGTGCCAGCAGGGTAAGTTGCTCGTACACTACGAGTACCGGTATTCGAGTATTTCTGTTCGCGTAGCGAGTGAACGAGTAACGTGATGACACTTCAAATACCTTAGGCTACTGGTTGTCATCTGCATCCTAGCCTCAGCTACAACCTTTCAACACCCTCAACAATCATAATACACCTTTGCGAAAGAACCAATCGAGTGGCACGCCTTTAACAGAATCTTGCGGTACGGTACGGTACTCGAGTAGAATCCTCCTGTAAATCATCTCTAGGGAAAGCCGCAGTTGCCTTCACCGAAATGCTACCGGCGGAAGCTCTCGCTAAGCCAGACCTTTGCGATGACGACTGTGTACCGCATTATGTGAAGCACCACTCAACATCACATCTAGCGTTCTCGTCGCTCCTGTTCACCGCTACCTTCTGCATTATTTTCCTAGGCGTCCTACAGCGGCTTTTTCCGGTACTATGCGGGGCAGGCAGGCGCCACGCTCACCACGAGAATAGGGGGCAACGAAGGATCGCAGCGATAACCTTCTCGACCATCTTTGGAGCGACGGGGGTACTAGCAGAGTTGATACTATGCGAGGTGAGCGAGTGGGGAGAGGCTTCGGCTCGGAAAGCTGGCTTTCAGAGTTGCGTGTGGGTCCTGATGATTTGTTTGGTTGCGGTCGCGCCGTTACTTGAATTTCACAGCTTGGTTGAGGGATCAAGGATATCTACCTGGCGAAGGCGATATGTTGTTCTGTTCGAGATGGCTATTTTCGGTGTATGGCTTTGGGTCTTCTGGAGCTTGGGCGATCGGTTGCCGATAAGGAAGGCGGATCAGAGCCTCTGGAGAGACTGTAAGGAGTTGCTTGCCTTCTGGCACCGTATTCACGTTTTTGTCTGCCTGCTCACTAATACGGTGTTTGGATTTATAGCAACCAGAACCCTGAGGGAAGAATGTCTGGCAAGAGTAGGCGTGATAGGTGTCTCAGTAAGTGTAATCTCCGGATATTTGGCTCGCTACAGTCCTAACCGTATATTTAGTTGATGGCATTATTATGTGAGCTTGCATTGTCTAGCTAATTTCAACTTCGAGCATTTGTATCTTGGGGAAGCATTCACTGACTAGCGCTTTTCAGCCGGGTTCGGTTGTGTTTCTTCGCCGTGGCATGACTTTACCGTCAAAACGAGGCCTATTACCGAGATTGACATCTCGCGTGCTCAAGGTGGCCTGGATGCCACTATTGAGATGCTTGAGACTAAACGCAGCAGGATGAGGCTCTTGGAGAAAAAGATCCGAGATAAGAAGGTGGGAAGGCTTCTGTCCTTAATGCTTGATTGTATCTTATTTTAGGACCCTGCTGATGAGTGACTGTCTATAGGCTTCCCAGGAAGGCTTGATGAGCAAAGTTCTTTCTTCAATTCGCGGAGATGCCGATGCTCAGGGTTTGTTCTCTGGGCCGCTGCTCTTATTTCAGGATACTGATCGTGCTAACATATTTTTGCAGAACACGCCATACTAGCTAAGGAAGTTAGTGGGTTGGAGACAATGCGTACTTCGCTTGCTGCAGAGTTTGCGGAGCTCCAACGCCGTCTGTCATTGGAGCAGCAGGCCAAGTCTTTATTTGGGCGTGTACTGCAAGCTATTTCCTACGGCTTCTCTGTTTATTGCGTCTACAGGATCATTGCAACCTCCCTCGCCCATATCCCTCATTTACACCGAAACAAATCTTCCTTCTCGCAGAGTGATCCCATAAATAACGTCCTGGCAATCATCGCGAAGCACTGGGACCCACACCTCGATCGTGTTGCCTGGTCCCGCCAAATTGGATTCGCTCTCTCAGGAGTCATTATTGCCGGCTCGTTGAACTCTGCCATGACAACCTTCAATATGCTCACCCGTGCGGCGCCAGGAGTCATGGGTCATGCCGTCAAAGGCGAGAATCCGAACCTTGCACTCTTCGTATCTCAGATCAGCGCTGTCTACGTCCTTGCCTCCGCACTTTTACTCAGGAGCAATTTGCCCCCGCACATGAGTACTGTGATCAGCGAGGCGTTGGGCGCGCCCCTCGACCCTGCGTTCGTGGATAGGTGGTTTGATGCACTATTCCTTGGCGCGGCGGGCCTCACCTTGGTTGGGATGATTATCGGCAGAAAGAGTGGGTGGTGGGGAGGTGCGGGTAAGCATGATCCATTCTGTGATGAGATGGAGCAATTGGAGGCGGGGAAGAGGAATTGATTGATTAATTGATTGATTGTTGATTGTTGATTGATGTGTTTTTTTTACATGTTTGACAATCGGCGGGTCTCCGCCTCTCCCCTTTTGTTGATCCACTATTGCTGGGTTTTTGTCATTATTCCTTGCTATTGTTACCATCGCTACAGGCGTTACTTGGATTTGGGTTTCTTGAACGGTTAATTTATTCATCCTCCTATGATATATTGTCAATTTTGTCTTCTTTTTTTGTTACTGGCCTTGCTTTCACTAGTCTTTTTTTTTTTTTTGCACTTTTATTCCCTCCATTTCTCCGGATCCCCGTTCGCACCCTTCTTTCACCCATTCTTCTACCCCACTTCCCTCTACTTCACCTTTCACAAGCTAGGTTGCAAGACCTCATATGTTACACTCTCATACTCCGCACCCCATAATGCTTCTCCCCCCTCCCTCTTACCTATTATTGCCTCTCACCCTAGCGGCGTCAGGCATGCAATCTCCCTCACTCAAAACAAAATTAAAAAATAGGGCACCAGTTCTATAGGCGTTATTACTTTGTCATCTCGCTTTCATAATACCATACCTGGTAGATATGTTTCCCCCCCCCAGGAATTAATCAGAATACATATCCTAAAGAACTATCCTATGAGATTGTTTGACTTGGATTTGTCGGTGCTCGTTATTGTAGAAGTTAACCGGTGGGTGACTTCCCGGTGGAATTTAGAAAATTTTGGAGCTTAGCAACCCCCCCCCCCGGAACGCAGACTACCCCCGCAGGAGCAGCGGCTTTCTGAGTGGTGGTATTATAATTGCGGTAAAGTGGAGTTGCTCGTGGGAGGCCTGATAAGTGCAACTTGCGGCAAGAGGTGGGGTTTCGCAGAATCATATCCTCCAGTATGGTGGAAAACGTATATATCACTCGCGTAGTGCGGTTTCTGGGAGCGGTTATGAGGCATTACATTTTGAAACAGCATTGGTAGGGGCTACCGGGACTTCGCACCATCATTAGGATTTTTGCATCGTCGGTATGGCATATTGGCTTATGCGGGTTTAGACACTTATGCCTCCCGAGAGTTCTTACGGCGGCTGTGGCCCAGGTCTGGTTTTGGTGGGGGTTTACAGAGTAGGCGGAAGCTGGACTTAATGGATATTCATGGGGTATGGAGGGGTTTCCCTTGCTTTCCGGGAGTGTGCTTTTCCAGTATAATTATAACTGTGCTTTCTGGTATACGTGTTTTTTGTTCTTTTCACCTCAGCTGGCGCCGGAACTTGTTGCAGCAGAAGCTTGGATACCGGGTTTTTGGGAAGTATCATACTGTTCCTGGTCTAGGACTTGACTATGATAGCTCTAAGATTTTTGCAGGGTTAGGTCTTTGCAATCTCTTGCGGTGGAGGGAGGAGAGGGGCTCTCGGAACCACTTTACTCGAGTACTCTAATCTAGACCTCTATGTCGCCGTGATAGAGCACCTATTAATAACTTTGAACACTTTTTTTTTTTTCAATCTCTGTGTTCAGAGAATCACTTTTAATCTAGGCAACCAAGCTCAAGCGTTGAATAAGTGCACACAAACGGCGCAGAACCCCCCCCAGAACACGTATTTCCAGATCTCTATGTAAGTCAATCCCGATCCAGGCAGACATCACACAACCCCCCTCCCCCTACCAACTCGAAGTTCATTTCTACCGGGGAAACTGCCCCCACACCAGCTCCCGGTGACGGATCTTGGTTGCCGATCTTGCACGTTTCACCTTGTATTCAGTCCGGCGAGTTTAAGCGTGGTCACTTACCTGTACGAGTTCTCTCATCCTGCGCTTACCCGCCCGACACGGGTACTGTACCTGTATGATTACAGCATACTCGAGTACAGTACTCGTACCATACTGAAACACCTTTCCTACACTGCTTCTTTAAAGTGGCCGGGTGCAAGTTCTCCTTTTACAAATGCGCACCACGGTACGGCATTTGCTACCCGGGCCAGGCTATCTCGTGTTCCACTGTTGTTTGAGCCAAAAGCTTAGCATGTACGACTATCGTATTGTACAGCACTCGAGCACAGTACAGTACCCGCGCAGCCACGCACAGGGAGCCTCGGGTGTTATTGCCGTGGGTGATATTTTGTGAACGTGATTGTTGGAAAGGTGGGTTTCGATTGTTTGAGGGAGGTTACCTAGATGGCTCTATGATAGCTATGATAACTTTGGTGCCTGGCTGAAGGGTTACGTACATTACGGCGTAGTCCAGCGCAGGATGATGATGGCGAGGCAAGGCTGGAGGTGGATTGACACTTCTCACCCCAGATGGTTTCCTCCCCATGTACAGTACTTGTAGCTTATGGCACATAAGTGGTATGTATGTATCATATGTTTACCAATTTTCCGTCAAAGAGCGGGAGTAAGATATCCTACTGTATACGGTAGTCCCCCCCCCGTTACAAGAGTGTTTTGAAACCCAGAACTTGGTTTTTTTTTCCTTTTTTTTCTTTTCCGGTTCTCCGTTTGGGTTACCTGGTGCGAATGAGTCAGTGGAACCCTTCTGTTTGTGCATTTTCGAGGATGCAGAATCTCTCCAACCCACACAACCAACCAAGCCTTTTTACATAAGCTGGGCATTGTGGTGGACAGTAATATGCAGTGCATGCGTCCGGAATAATTAAATATAAGAGCACCGGTGCTACGCATTTTACGTGCTTAGGGCTGAAATGGTAAGGCGATCCGGTGATACTGGGAGGGAGGTTAGTTTCTGCAAAAAACGGTGTATTCCCCCCGGGTTGGGGCAGGGGCGAGGTATGATAGTACTGTACCGCTGTGGATGATAGAACTATGATATTGTGCTGATGCAGAGCCCCCCCCAGCCGTTGCCATTCCTATTAACTTACCATATATCATGACTCACGAGTTCTCCTACCCAGCCTCTTTTCATGATTGTCAGTCCTGTACGGTACATCGGATGTCTTTGCCGAATGATAACTCGTGAATGAACCTAGGCTGTAACTTTTTAGTAGAGAGTTATTGTGAAATTGTGCCGTTGAAGCTTGCATGTGATGCTTGGTTTTTTTCTTTCTTCTTCTTCCCCGTCTGCTTGCTTGCCACTCTAGCGGCAGGTTGGTCTTACTCACCCAGCCCCTCGGTCTGTTACACCGAGAATAACAAGGCGGTGTTTCTTTCTGGATGGTGTGGTACAAGTGCTCGTACAGCGCTGCTATCGTCGCTTTAGTGGTCAATAGGGGTGCTGATATGATCGTGGCACGCAACAACGTTAGCTTTGTATCATCGTTGCTTTTTTTCTCTCATGAATTACGGCAATGGGCGGGGGGTCGGGGGGGGTCCTCCGACACGCTCGATTCTGGGTCACACGGGGCACAAGCACAGAGGTTTAATCCATGTAAATGTAGTGGCTTTTATTCTCTTAAACATGAAAGTATCGAATGATGTTCTTGGAAATTCCCCTTTCTTTTCTGGTTGGGGGGTTAGCCTTGTGATGGTAGGGAATCAGAGCTGCCACCCTGTGTGCCCCACACCGGGGGGAAGAGATACAACTTAACTTACCATAAATGATGAGTTTGGAGGCTTATGATATACCGTACCCCTTGCACGTCCTATCGTGACTCCGTCGGAGTTGCCTGTCGAATGATACTTTGTGAATGGCTCTGAAATTTAAGCCCTCTCCTAGGCTCCCTTGCAACCTCCCCCCCGAGGAAGTTTTGAATCAATTGTTTACGTTGTTTTCTGCCTTGAGTGTGTTCCTGGGCTGATTGGGCTAAATAGCGTTATACAGCTCCCTAAGAGTAAGTAAGTGCCGTACCGTAAGATACCTGGTGGAAATTACGGGGCTTGTGCTGTATAAGCACACTTACACCTCCGACCCCCCCCCCCGGCACCGCGCTTCGCAAGCCCCACTAATCACATTTCCTCCCGATTGATACTCTATGAATGTCTCTAATCTTTAGGACATTGTTTTCCCCCTTCCTCACTCCCAATCGTTGTCCTGGTTCCATCTTGGTATCCGCGCTTCCACATCCGAGTATAGTACTTATAGCGGATCGAGGTGAATCGTACGTAAGGCTTTACCTTATCTTTAGGGCGGTATCCCGGAACGATGTGCTTAGTTCGTGCGTGGTTTTGCTATCGGCTGGTCGCTGACCTCGTGCCCAGGCCGCCGATATCCGAGAGCTGCCTAGGAGTGCTTATGAGAGCTCAGAATCGCCGTTTTGTCCGAGTTATCTGACGGGGCTAAAAAAGTTCCTTGGGGGCGGGACCATGTGCCACTTGGAACTATTACAGTTTTGTTATCCGGCTCGACCCGGCGGCGTAAGGACACCGTGACTTTGCCATCTTTCAAACAGACAATTCCCTGCACTACCTTCATGAAAACACTTTAAATATTTCCACCAGCTGGATAGCTACTCTGTGTTTAAACCAAGGAAAGCAGAACTGCAAGGGATTGAAATTGTGTCCATAGTTTGCAATTGTGTTGACCGCTCTGAAAGTGACCCAAATTTTTGTAATGGGGTGCCATACAAAAAAGTACATGGCGATCAAAATACCAGTACCTCAGACTTAAACAACACTCCCTCCACTTTATTACTATAATTGAAAATTCTGTAATTTCCTCCATGTTGTCAATAGGCTTACTGATGCACTGCGAATTTCGGCAAATTCCCACCAGCATTGGGCTGTGGGGGAGAGTGGTGAAGGTTGATACTTTTGGTGTAAAAAGGGCAAACCGCGAAACGTTTTGTCCTATGATATGATATGCCTATGGCGCTCGCTCGCTGCTTGTATCCAGCAGTGGTCTTCGAGTCTCGAAAGATCTCCTCCGCAGGATTGGGCAATTACATTGACTAGATGTCTGCTCCACAGAATCTAAGCTGTTATGCAATTCACAGTTATTCACTGTAACTCGTAATTATAGAACTCTAACGCTATCGGCTGAGGGAGCTCGATAGGTAACTTATCCTGTTCCTCCTACGATATTATTGTACTATACCTGAACCCGGTAATTCGATTACAAGAAATCCAATCCTAATGGTCAACCGGGGGATATGATCCATGATTTTGAAGTTCAAATCTGGAAGAGAATGGTATGTGGGAAGGAATTGCCTGTACTTTAGAAATGATCCATTAGAGAGCGGCTGCCAGAAATGAATTGTCCCCCCCCGCACACACGCGCGAGATGCGGTCAAAGAGATCGTGCTTTATCCATTTACCAAAACATAGGTAGGGGAGAAAAGGAAGGGGGATGAGCGAACACTCGCACATATACCTCTTCAACATGGCGAATGTCATGACCTTTGTCCAGAGATCCACTCGGTAGCAATCTGCCTCGGGTGAGTGGGTCTAGACGTGGAAACAATCCCGATTCCTCATGTACTCGAATAGTGTGGAGAGGTGAAGGGGGCAACACTCAATATCTATCACCATTCCAGTTCACTATCATGTTCCATTTGACGCCATCGCCCCTGAGCGGGATCATTATCTACTTGTATCTGCCAGTGACGGAATGCTTTAAGAAAAAGTGTGTGATTGCGCCCACAGAAGGCCTTCCCTAATGGGTAGCTGCGCTGTTAAATAGTGTGACTTTGATTTGGTAGAGTATTGCATGGAACTCTGAGATTGAGTGAAATAGCTAGTAGAATTAGGGGTCTACATATCATAAGTATCATATCAATGTAATTTTACAAATACCCTCCTGCCATGCTTGGGTCTGGAAGAGAATTGCGAAGGTCGTGCAGCATTTTTCTAAGTTGATCGTTAAATTATCACCACTGCAATGTGATATCAGAGGGTTGGTTGATAGGATAGAAATGTGTGGTATGAGACCAGTGCGATAAACCAAATCTTCCACGGGAGCTAGTCTAGCCCCAGCGCGGCTCCACCAGCTTGGACTAGCAACTCGACTCCACCTTTGTTGCTTGTTTCAACCACACTCACTACAACCCATCCACCACCTACTTACGGGGATCATCTCCTCTCACCTCACAAGTAACTAATTCGCCCGAATTCTACACTAAGAATACCTACAGCCTAAACAGCCTCATACTCATAATGAGTTCCAATCAACTTCTCCTCTCCCTCAAATCCTGGCCGGAAGACGACCCAGAGTTGAAGTCGGTCTCTTCGCTAATTACCCGAATACAAGCTCAACGCGGGCACTTCCGAGACGTCGACGAGAGCATTCTAGAAAATGAGATAAGGGAGGGAAAGGACACCGACCCACTATTCGATGATTCTCCAGTAGAGGAGAGTGGGGGGGGCGCTAGCAATTCTGCCCTAGCAGCGGGAGAGGAGCCCGATAGGGCGACAC
Source organism: Tuber melanosporum (assembly GCF_000151645.1). Lineage (NCBI taxonomy): Eukaryota > Fungi > Ascomycota > Pezizomycetes > Pezizales > Tuberaceae > Tuber > Tuber melanosporum. The sequence continues at coordinate 1,237,122 of NW_003298777.1, forward strand.
AGCTGAAGAACGCAAAAGCGGAGATTGTAGCATTGGTTGGGTATAGGCTGCGCTTAGTTGTTTTCTTTTACTGGTGGTTGCTAACTGGATGAGATGCGGGAGGATAGACACGCACTAAACGAAGCTCTCTTCGGCCTCGACTACGTTTCCCTCTTGGTGTCACTGCAGAATCCCGAAGCCGGCTCTTCAAGCATGTCCCCGGAACTCAAGAAATCCGTACCAGTCGGAAGTCTCGGTTTCGATAAAGTCCAGCGCAGGGCAGATCCTGGGTCCGTTAAAGAAGACCTAGCCATATCCCACGCATGGAAGGTCGAAGGTCTGAATTCCGCCGCTGATACACTAATGGGCGCCTCCAAAAAGCTCGGCGATGATGTGAGGAAGGAAGCACGATACTGGGAGCAGATATTGGCCATCCGAGAAGATGGTTGGGTGGTGACACGGATGCCTAATGAGCGAAGAACACTAGGTGTGAGGTTCGGATTCGCGGAGTCGGCAGCGGAGTACAAAAACAAGGGTGTGGGGGCGCTGAGACGTGGGGAAGATGGCGATGTTGTCATGGACGACGTAGCTACTACCGGCTCACACGGCAAGGCTATGCTCCGGGTTCGTGTTCTCGAGAACGGGGAAGTGAAGGGATCCAGTGTACAGAGTGGGAATAAGTGCTCGGGGTCAGTTAAGGATATGATTCAACGGGCTAGGAACTTTATCTATGAGGATGAGCTCTTCTTTGAGATCACAAGGGAAGCTAGGCTCATGGCGAACTATGGTGTACGAACAAGTGAGGATGCGGTTACGATTGATCTAGGGGGGGGTAGGAGTATAGTAATTGATATGGTGAGGATTTTCCGTTTTTTTGTATGCACTCGGATTTCCAGAGCTAACGGCCTAGCAGGCACCTTTGGATGATGGCGATATTGTTCTGGATATACACAATCCTGACAGTAATCTCGCACAGGGGGTTGTCACGGCATTCCGTATCCTCCTGTCATACAATCACAGGATGAGCCTAAGGAAACGCAGCAAGCCGCCACCACCTCTAACGCAGCGTAAAATAGTCCCTCCTGCTCTCCGTATGGTTGCACCGATCACCACACACCTCTTACATCACCAACATCAGTTGAATCTACAAAATCTACTCAGACACCTAATCAAAGTTGTCAAATCTGCCGGAATGAGCACAGCATTTGTGACAAAACCCCGCCACAATTGCCTCAAGCCCGTAATCAAAAACGTAGAAACCGCGGTGGAGGCCTTCCTGGAAAGGATCGAGAGCGAGGCTACGGTAAAGCTCCCTGGTGGCTGGAAAGTCGAGATCAATATGAAGACTGCCCTTGGGCCCCCACTTTACGGCACTGCATACATCATTGGTACATCCCACGACGGAGTCTCAGCGCGGCTGATGGGCGAAAATAGATTTACCTCGTCCAAGGAGATGGAGATGTACCTTTTCTGGTGTCTGGAGCGGAGTATCGTCAATGAGGTTAGGTACACGAATGATAAATGGGAACAGATAGCACAATCTAACGAGATGTGGTCCATCGATAAATCTACTCGGCGGATAAGAATTTCCGTGGACAGGACTGGGTTATCAATTGTCACTGGAACTACTGGCGGGAAGGATGATAGGGTGGTGTGGGATGGGAGCGATACGGGCAGAACCTTACAGGATTTGTTAAACCATCCTGTAGGATAGGAGAGGGATGGGCTGGGGGAAAATTGTTCCTTGATATGTATGCTTTGTATATTTATACATATACCAATAAACGCTGCCGGAGATGGATGCCTAGGATGTATATTCCTGTTTTTCAGAGTAATGATTATTCTCCTCTGGCGAGACGTTCCATTTCCAACTCTTCCTCCGCAGCACGGAAGTACTTGGTTGTATCCACACCGTGCTAATTCCCGAAAATCAGATACCTCCATTTTCCATGATCGACCAAAACTCACCTGGTTGTGATTAACAAGGTTAAACCACGGTAGGACATGGAAGAATATCTGGGAGTAACGCGAGTTACGGGCAGCGACTCCCTGCATATGTGCATCAAGCATAGAAACTCCATATAAGGGCTCCTTGTTCTTGACCTTCTGAACCATCTCTCTCATGTCCATCTCTACCTCCCGCTCGTTTTCCGACCATCCCCAGAATCGCACTGTAAATACCAGCCATCAGTCTTCCGCAACCTCCCTCTCTTGCCATTGGCATACACATAGTCAGCAAGGCTTACATGAGGATCGCTTGTAGTATCGTAGAAACCCCGCGGTAACACCGATAGCCGCAACAAGACGCAAACTCTGTGCCATGGCAGCTCTGGGCAAGAGCGATGGATGTGCTCTGTCCATCGCCAGAAAGAGAATTGGACCTGCCACGGCTGTTCCCGCGCCAACCGCATAATCAGATGGACGGGCGTAACGAAGCACGCGGAAGAAGTGTCTGCAATTCGATATCAGTTTTTACGCTTATCGGTTGGTTTCGGCAGGGTTAACATTTGGGGGGATAGAGATCTTACGGGTCGGTGTCGATAACCTAATTTCACCATTGGTTACTACGACTTGTGTCTTCAATTCTTGGGGGAAGGACGTACCGGAAAATCGGTATGAACGGTCTTTGGCGGAACAACGTCCATAGTGGTTTGCACAAGTGGGGAATTTGAAGGTTTACTTGGTCGTTTATGTTGTGGAGGTGTAATGGTGAAACGAATGGTGAGTTGAGCCGAGGCGCTAGTCTACTTTGGAATGACTTCAGTATGCATGGTACCGTGGTTGGGGGAATTTTCAGGGCTGGGACAATTTGTCGCCCCAAACGCGTCTTGCGTTCTCCATTACCTTTGTCTCGCGTGGGCGAAGTTTTGGTTGCGCGTTCCCAATACTTTCATGAATTTTATAACGAACAAACAAACAACACTGCGCAACATGCCGGGAGACTCTTCTAACACTGCGGGTGAGAACTACATGGATGACGATTTGTTCGAATATGATGCGGATATTCCGGATATCGACACGACTATCAGACAGCCCACCCCTGAGAAGAAGGATGGGACCAAGGACAATCTAGGACTTGAGGAAGAAGTCAAGATCAGGAAAAAGCGGATCAATGTCAAACTGGATGAGGCAAGGTGTGGAGTGGAACGGGAAGCAGGAGTTCTGCGATTGTTGGCTAACAAGTTTTCATAGGCTCTTGAGAGAAGACATTGGGATTCCCAAACTCAGAAGGGAGGCTCACAAGAAACTCAGGTTCAAGGGGAAAGGCTATGAAGTAATCAATACTCAACTGCTGCTTTTTAACTGTTTGCTAACGTAAAAACTTCTAGTACCGAGATGCCGCGAGACTACTTTCCTACTACCAACTCTGGGCCGACGACCTCTACAAAAAAGCCAAATTCCGAGATACCCTTCAGATCATCGAGAAGCTCGGTCACTCTCGGAGAATGAAAATGGAGAGGGAAGCCTGGGTTATGGATAGTAAGAAAAAGACAAGTGGCGATACAGAAGAAAAGAGTTTGGATCAAGGCTTGGATGAAGGGAGGCCAGGAACCAGCACTACACCAGGGGTTCAAGGCGATGAAGTTCCACCCAACGATGATGACCTATACTCAAGACCGACAGGTGCGGTTGCTCCTACTACAGGCAATGATGGAGCTTTGTTCCTAGGTGGAGTCCCTAGTGATTCCGAGGAGGAAAACTTTGGGCCCAGTGACGATGACCTAGATGCATTGATGGATGAAATGGCTGCCGCGGGTGCTGCAGGTGTCCCTGCTATAGGCACAACTACTGTAGCAGCTAGTTTGATTGATAAAGGGAAGGATCTTCCTAAAGTCACCCCTATTGCCCCTCCAATCGACGAATTCGCAGACGAAATGGAAGCTATGGCAGAGTTGGAGGGCGATTGGTAGCTAACCCGGTTCTTGCTTGCTACTGTACACAATGTTATATATACCTTATAATAATAAAGCCCTGCACTGTGGAATATTAAGGCTCCGCTCGGCGCGTGCCAATAAAAATATATTGCGATATTTTCGGTACGTTCCGAACAGAGCCCAAATGGTGTAGAGAGTTGAGACTCATGCCCAGATATGGTTCCGGACATATAAAGCTTGCCTCAAGGTATCATAATGATAAAAGAGCGAAAGACATGAATGGCAACAACGCCGGACTATTGTAATAAAAAACAAAAGAGCATTGAAATAACGAGGAAGCGAGCAAGAAAAAACCCATGAATGTAGTTAGGTTCAAGGGGGACGTGAACAGTAGATGGAAAGTAGTGAAGTTATTTTCGGATGAGAGAAAAAAGGTGAACAGCCGGGATTGCCCAGGTTGGGAATCGAGTGAGTATCCGTGATGGGACCCAAGATATCTGTCACAGGACACCCTTTTTATTGCAGAAAAAGCTCGGTTCAAACCCGCCAAAAAAAATTGTAGGTTTTGGATGTCCAGAACTATGTGTTAGTTTTTGTACTCGTGCAGTATCATACACGGCGCAGTGATCCAGCAACTGTTCTGTTTGGCTCCTTATCGATAAGACACGTGACTTTAGTAGCTTATTACATTGACCACCCCGCCTTAAAATTAAGTCGCTTTTGTCGTCACAACCTACTATTTACTTACCACCCAACCGGTTCATTCCCAATACGATAGAAAAACGTCTTTAGTATATTAAAGGCCAGTAGCGCTTCTACAATGGCCTCTTCTGAGAGCCTCGCGGATGCCATTAACCAGCTGTCCCTAGTTGATTTCGACAAGTCTGATGGATGGATCGAGGATATACTAAACCAACAACTGCCCCGTAAACGGGTTAAGCCTGATCAATCTCAGCTTCGAGAGCAGCTTCAACAGGAGTTTCTTACACCCTCTCCGGTGTTTTCCACCGAGTGGCTAAATAAGCTTCAGAAGTATGTATTCCGGGCCTAAATTTTGAGCCAAACCTTACTCTGATTGTTTGCAGACGATGGGACGACCCACCCGACTACGTTTCCCTTATGGGCCTCGCCCCTTCGATGTCTCGTACTGTTATCCGGTTCACCCGCGAGGGTCTCGAAGGTCGTGTCACTGGCTACAAGGAGGTTACGGTTCCTGCTCACTCAATTACTGCAAAGAACTCCACCTCGCTATTAAGAAAACCTGCTTCAAAGGCAGATTTCGTAAGAGGCAAGGCAGGTTTTTTTCCATTTAGTCCCGGCGGAGTCGATATCGGAGCTGCGAACGAAAGACCCGAGGAGTTGGAGCTCCAGGAGGCCCTGATGGAGGAAAAGATCGGCAAGAATGGACTACTGAGGGTTGCGCCGGGTATGGCGCGCGGGCTGATATTTGATGAAGCTCCGGACGAAAATTCGGTTGAAGAAGAGGCTGGCGATGATGGTTTTAAGTTTGGGGATGTGGAGCCTAAGAGGAGGCGAAGAGGAGAGGCCGATGATGGCGATGGGATGAAGGCTGATAAGCCTCTTGCGGAGTTGGATACTATTGACGATTTACTACCCATTGAGGTGAGCTGCTGCGTTATTCGTTTGAATATTGAAGTACTGATAGATTGTAGTTTCCTATGTTGGTACCAAAAGGAAATTTGCCTTCGTCATTGAGGCCAAAGGCGAAGGAGTGGGCTCACATGGTTGATGTCAACCAAGAAATTACCAATTTCCGTGAATTGGTCCCCAACTTGGCGAAGGAAGTAGGTAACTCGGACAGTAATTTGAGCAGCTTTAGGCTAATAGCTTATATAGTGGCCATTCGAATTAGATACTTTTCAGAAGGAAGCTGTTTATCATTTGGAAAATGGTGATTCGGTCTTTGTGGCTGCGCACACTTCCGCTGGGAAGACTGTGGTTGCTGAGTATGCAATTGCACTTGCTACGAAGCATATGACCAAGTAAGTTGATAGCCACGAATCACAAAAAGGTTGGTGCTTATAAAAGCCCAGAGCAATTTATACATCGCCGATCAAAGCTTTGAGCAATCAAAAGTTTCGAGATTTTCGTCATGTTTTTGAAGATGTGGGCATTTTGACTGGAGACGTGCAGATAAATCCGGAGGCCAGCTGCTTAATTATGACGACAGAAATTTTGAGGAGCATGCTTTACAGGGGAGCCGATCTGATTCGTGATGTTGAATTTGTTATTTTTGACGAGGTTCATTATGTCAATAATCAAGAGGTGAGTAAGAGCGTTTGTTTACTTATAGATCGGTGTTAACTTTGCAATGATAGAGAGGTGTCGTATGGGAAGAGGTTATTATCATGCTTCCTGAACATGTCAACCTGATTCTCTTATCGGCAACTGTACCCAACCCTTACGAATTTGCCAGTTGGGTGGGACGCACAAAGAAAAAAGATATTTATGTAATCTCAACGCCTAAGAGGCCAGTACCACTGGAGCATTTTATATGGGCGAATAAGGCTATGTATAAGATTGTCAATTCAGAAAAAAAGTTTCTTGAGGAAGGGCTGAAAGATGCAAACAACGCACTTAGGAAGAAGGAACCCGACAGGCCACAACAGGGTGGAAGCCAACGCGGTGGTGCCCGGAATCAGCGTGGGGGTCGTGGTGGACCCCAGAGAGAAGGCGGGCGTGGTAGTCAACGAGGTGGACAGAGCACTGCGGGTTTTTCAAGAAGCGGCAGAGGTGGTATGAGGACAACTACTGCGCAAGACAAGAATATTTGGGTTCACCTTGTGCATCATCTGAAAAAAGAGACCTTGCTTCCCGCGGTTATATTCGTCTTCTCTAAAAAGAGGTGTGAGGAGAATGTTGATGCCTTGAGCGCTGTTGATTTCTCCAACCAAACAGAGAAGAGTGCGATTCACATGATAATTGAGAAGAGCGTCGCAAGGTTAAAGCCTGAAGACAGGTTGTTGCCACAGATACTGAGAATGCGAGAGCTTCTGGGTAGGGGATTGGCTGTGCATCACGGCGGACTTTTGCCAATTGTTAAGGAAATTGTCGAGATCCTATTTGCGAAAACATTGGTTAAGGTTCTGTTTGCAACCGAGACGTTCGCAATGGGTCTTAATCTACCTACTCGTACCGTGGTGTTCTCTGGATATCGAAAGCATGATGGAAAGTCATTCCGTGATCTTCACCCAGATGAGTATATTCAAATGGCTGGCCGGGCTGGGCGCAGGGGTCTTGATGAACGGGGAATTGTAATCATTATTTCACCTATGGATGAGGCACCTCCGGTAAGACTTTATGGTGAATCTTGTTCTGGGGTCGAAGCTGACAAATCCAGGCCGCTACTTTAAAGCATATGCTTCTTGGGCAACCTACAAGGCTACAGAGCCAGTTTCGCTTGACGTATAATATGATACTGAACCTTTTCCGCGTAGAAGCTCTGAAAATTGAAGAGATGATAAAACGGAGTTTTAGCGAAAACACGTCACAAACCCTTCTACCAAAACATGAACAAAAGGTACAAGAATCGCAAGAGAAACTAAAGAAGTTGCAGAGTGAGGATTGCGAAACGTGCAATCTAGATATCGACGCCTTTGTCCTGGCCGCTGAGGAATTAAAAGAAGTCTCAAAAGAAATAATCATAGGTGGTTCGAGGACCACAACAGGGAAAAAATATCTCACAAAAGGGCGTTTAGTTGTCATTGGTAAAAAGGTTTGTTCCAGCTACTGGTGGTTGTCCTACACCGTACTCAGTGTCTTCTTCTAGGGCGACCATAGGACTATTGGATTCTTGGCAACTGAAGGTGCCTCAGGTGGTGCACAGGCCGTTGTGCAGGTTTTGGCACTTGCGTCTAAGGATGCTGTAAAGTCTCCAGGTAGGTATGTTCAACCCTAGATAACGTTTTTTAGTACTAACATATTTCTATTCAGTTGACAACTTACCTTTCACTGTTGCTTGCTCGATGGGTTTCCCGGCACCGCCATACGAAGAATGGAAGCTTCGGTTGGAAACCATCCATATATACGAGATAGAGTATCTGGGATCAATGGTCACCAGACTCGACATTGCGAGAGCACGCCAGGGTTCCCGTGAGGAAGTTCGAGCCATTGAGGGGGAACTGAAAGCTTTATTCGGGAACTGGAATGACTCCGAATGGACGGAAGTTGACTGGTCGAGGGTTAAGGATCTTACGACACTGGAATACTTGGAGTACCGCAGAACAAAAGAGAGGGAGATAGATCGCTTCAGGTGCCTTGGGTGTGACAACTTCGCCGCACACGTAAGCTACCGGGCTACTTTGTCCTCTGCACTACAGCTTAAGCTAATCCATAACCTTAGTTTCACTCAAGCTACAAAAAGTACTTGCTGGAGTTGGAAGTTGCAAACTTAAAACACCTGATATCAGACCAAAATCTACAGCTTTTGCCAGACTATGAGCAGCGTGTGTCGGTATTAAAAGATTTGGACTTTATCGACGAAAATATGAATGTGCAACTAAAGGGAAGGGTGGCCTGTGAAGTAATCTCAATACTATCTACTTTTTTTTTTTTGACGAAATGATAGCTTACCGTTTAATAGATCAATTCAGCCAACGAGCTGGTACTGACGGAGTTGATCTTGGAAAACGTTCTTGCAGAATACGAACCCGAGGAGATTGTGGCCCTGCTTTCCGCATTTATATTTAGTGAGAAAACTGATGTTGTACCAACCATCACTTCTCGGTTGGAGAAAGGTAAGGCAAAGATCATCGAGATTTCTAGGAGGGTCAATAGGGTCCAGATAGAACGTCAGATCATAATGGCTCCTGAGAATGACGATTTCGAGAGCAGGCCACGGTTTGGTCTAATGGAGGTCGTTTACGAGTGGGCAAAGGGGATGTCTTTCAGCCAAATAACAGATCTAACCGACGTTTTGGAGGGAACGATTGTGAGAGCTATCACTAGGTTGGATGAGACGTGCCGTGAGGTCAAAGGTGCCGCCAGGATTATCGGAGACCCATCTCTCTTTGCTAAAATGCAGGAGTGCCAGGAGTTGATCAAGAGGGATGTCTGCCACTGTGCCTCTTTGTATTTGGTCAGTAACTGCTGTTTCCTATTCTTAGATCTTTCTCGTTCCAAAAATGGGCGATGATATTCGCGGGGCAGAGCTAACTATTTCTACTTTTTAGTAACCCCCAATCAGGGGAACGGTCTTTAAAAGGGTGTTGATATTCTTTGCTAAAAGCGTGTTAGATTATCACATGTGTATCTTACTCGCACTCAAATTAGCTTAACAGTAGAATATATATACCTTGGACTTGTAGGATATTGTGGTTGCCGCACCAGAATCGTCTTGATATTTGTGGTTTGTACGGCGCCATGAAGCTTGTCTCACATCCAAATATTGTGTAGGGATACTCGTGCAGTATGGTTCAAGTACTCGAGTACACTATGCTATGCTATACATAACGGATTGATACGGGACGAATGGGTCCCGAACTAACCTAGTTGACGGCATACTGCGCTACGGTGCAGTACCAGTACAGTACAGTACTCGTACACCTCAGATCTGACAACAACTGAGGTGCAGGTACCGGTATCTTAAGTCTTGGGAAGCATCATAAGATAACACCTGGGGTAAAGGCTTGGGGGGGCCCCTTAGTCCGGGAGGTCTAACCGAGGTGAGTAATTCTGTAGATAATAGCTTTAAAAAAGAAGCTCGGCAAGATACGCAAGGCATTGCTATCTCAACCAAGAACCGTGCGCTCTTATATTGACAGGTGCGATGGCTTACTCAGAAAGTTATATTTTCGAAAGACTTTCGACGTGGCGAATTAAGTTCTACCATGGCATTCCTGCATATATTTCCGCCGTGCCTCATTTGTCTTGTGGGAGGGGGTTTGAACCTTCACACACCGGTATTCTTACTTGGACTGTGGGGTGTGAATGGGAGGCAGGATTAGATTTCTATTAACTACTTCCTGAACAGTACGAGAAAATTGGCCCCGAAGCGTACGGCGTGTACCGGTATTGTGGCAGTGCGGTATCGCACTCGAACACTTGCATAGTGCTGCACCGTGTGATAATTCGTGCATTTTTATAGGTGGCATGAAAGCCCTGTTGGAGGAATCTGCCGAGAATATCGGGGATTCTTGTGGTTCCCGTAGGGGAGGCTCTTCCATTGATTTTTCCCTCTTGTGGCCTTGTCCTTTTTCTTCTTTCCATTTCTTTTTTCCTTTTTCCGTTTCCCCCCCCCTTTTGTCTCCTTTCCTCCCCATATCGGTATCTCATGATAACTCAGGTCTGCCACAAGTATGATATGATAGACTAGGACACGAGTAGTCTAGTCTACCCCGCGAAAAGTCAAAAAAGCGCCCGAGATGATGAGATAGGGAGGGAGGGAGGGAGGGACCGCCTCAAAAAAAATAAAAAAAATAATAGCTATTTCCATATCCCGACAACAAGAGAAAGACATCAGCTGAGAGGGTTTACCCCTAGAGCCTTGATTAAAAGCAAGGAACCGGACCTATATAAGTGGGGTCTACCTTTGGCGTTTTGTGTCGGGTGTCGGTACCGGAGCCAGTATGGTTATTAGTGATGTCAATGGGACATTGGTTATAAGTACTAAGGTATAATACTTTAGGTGTTGGAGATGTCGAGGTTGGGCTGCACAACACGGGATTGTTGGGATTTAGATGCCGTCGGTAGAACAAGGGAAGGTCGTACCCTGGAGGGGAAAGCAGAAGAATATTTGGGGAGGTGGGAGGGGATGAGTGAGTAGAGGGATGGCAAATGAAATTGGGCTGGCAAAGTGATTGGGAGAGATAAAGAGGGAAGGTTGATTTTCTTCTTTTTCCTTCTTTCTTTCTTTCTTTCCTTCTCTTGCTTTCCCCTTCCACTGGGAAGGAAGTATCATAGCCTGGACTTGGTCGATGGTGCTGTACGGTACACCACATTTATTGCATCTACAGATATAAGCACAGGTATGCGAAGCAGAGTAGTTAGAAGTACATGATGTAGACATCAGTGCGGATGCCTTAGTCCTCTGGAAAGACCCTTAAGATGGTCTCGAAAAGTCATGTTTTGACCGTTGAAATTCCTTCCAAGACCTCCCTCGCCTTGAACCTCCAGAAAAAAAAAAAATTTAAATTAGTTCACCGTCTAAAAACAGTGCACCACACCCAACCCTAAAACTCAGCCAACTAATCCCTAGGACTTCTGTGGGATTTTTGCCCGTGAAGGAAAAAGGAGATACCCTTCAATCCTTCAGTTCTCTCTCGATAGATAACCCTCTTTTATTTTGTGCCTTTTTTACTTTTTCTTTTTTACTTTTTTTTCCTTCCCTGTGTTGCTCCCTTGACTTTTCTGGGTGCCCCTCTGCTTTCCCTCTTCTGCCCCTCTCAACACCCCCGCGCTCACGTTTTTTCAGCAACCTTCCCCCGTCCTGCGCTCTTCAAACCTTTCCCAGTCTCTTGTCTCTTCTTCAGCGTTCACATATTCTGCCCCCATTATCGGTATTTCAAAAGGCCAATTTGCACAGACACAGCGGGAATCACCCAAAACGGAAACGATGGATGTTTCAGCCCTTCGTGAGTGCACTCTGTCAGCGCTCGACGCGAACGCGGACATTCGACGACAGGCTGAGATACAACTGAAACAGGTACGAGAATTCGCTACCATACTCCAAAGACTCTACTAGTTGCTGGTTGGGTTGCTTTTCTTGCCTGTCTGTTTTGCTAGCTGACCTTTGGTTTTTTTGCCCTTGTAGGCGGAATCATCCCCTGGGTTTATCGGTGCACTGTTGGATATCGTAGCGTCGGACCCTGAGCTACAAGTTCGCCTTTCCGGTACCGTTTTCCCCCACAGAGTCCTAAATTTTTCTAGAGGAAAGCAAATATAATGTTTTTGATCTTGATTCCTCCTATGGGGAGAAAAATGAAATGCTGTTCCCGATGTTCTGACCTAACCTGGTGCTCTCCCAACAGCTGTGCTATACCTTAAAAACAAAGTCGTCCGGTCATGGGAGTTTAATGAAGACTTTCCAAAGAATCCACAGATTCCCGAGAGGGAAAAGGCAGGATTTCGTGACCGTCTTGTCCCTACGCTCGCATCATCGGCGCCCCAAGTACGGCAGCAACTTATGCCTCTGATTGGGAAGGTTCTTCACTTCGACTTTCCCGAGAAGTGGCCCGGCTACATGGACATCACCCTTCAACTTCTGGGTTCGGGTGATATCGCGTCTGTCTTTGCCGGGGTACAATGTCTACTCTCCCTTTGTCGTGTTTACCGGTTTAAGCAGGCCAACGATAAACGGGAAGAGCTGGACCGTGTCACACAAGCCACATTCCCCACTCTCCTATCTCTCGGGAACAGATTGGTAGAGGAGACTAGCTCGGATGCGGGTGATATGCTCAAGATGATTATCAAAACCTACAAGCATGTTGTTTACGTGAGTTGTGGTTCCTGTGGGTGATGGGGCCAAGATATCTGACCTGTTGTGATTAGTTCGAACTAGCAGCTCATTTACGGGAGGAATCATCCATTGTGGCTTGGGCGACACTCTTCCTTAAGGTGGTTGGCAAGCAAGCACCACCGGAATCCATGCCAGATGATCTCGAAGAGAGAGAGATTCACCCGTGGTGGAAAGCGAAGAAGTGGGCATACTCAAATCTTAACCGATTATTTGTCAGGTATGTTTCTGGGATATTCCAATACCGTGGATGGGAGGATTAACCTCTTTCGATGCAGATACGGCAATCCTACCAGTCTGGCGGCGGCAAACTCTGGGGATTATGAGAAATTTTCCAAGCATTTTATCCATCACTTCGCCCCCGAGATTTTGAAGGTCTATCTGCAGCAGGTTGAATTGTGGGTTTCCAAACAGGCGTGGTTGAGCAAAATATGCCTGTCAAGTACAATCGCTTTCTTAGATGAGTGGTATGCTATGAGCTGTCCATGTTTTATCCCACTCCCTGGCGCGGAAGTGAGGCTAATTGCGGATCTGCACAGTATCAAACCATCCGCCACGTGGAAGCACCTAAATCCCCATATCGGAAACTTAATCTCGCATGTGTTGTTCCCCCTACTGTGCCAATCGGATGGAGACCTCGAAATGTTTGAATCCGACCCAGCAGAGTACTTGACTCGCAAAATCAACTTTTACGAAGAAATATCAGCGCCAGATGTTGCTGCCACCAATTTCTTGATTACTCTTAGCAAGTGTCGACGAAAACAGACTTTTACAGTTATCAACTTTATTAACGATGTTGTTAATCGGTAAGATTTATGAAACCGGAGGGTTGGACATGCTAACCCTGAGGTTAGGTATGAGGCAGCTCCGGATAATGAGAAGAACTATCGAGAGAAGGAAGGCGCTTTGAGAATGATAGGAACACTCTCTGCAATCATCCTTGGTAAGGGTAGTCCAATTGCGGACCAAGTCGAATATTTCTTTGTTCGTCATGTTTTCCCGGAGTTCCGAAGTCCGCACGGGTTCCTGCGGGCACGTGCTTGTGATGTACTTGAGAAATTTTCGGACCTTGATTTCAAGGATGAGAATGTAGGTTTCAATTTTCTGGGATCGTAGCTGTCTGCTGACAATTTCTTAGAATGTTGTCCTTGTCTATCAGAACATCTTACAATGCCTTGACGACTCCGAGCTTCCTGTTAGGGTGGAGGCTGCGTTAGCCTTACAGCCCCTGATCAGACATGATTTCATTAGGAAGTCTATGCAACAGAATATTGCGGATATTATGCAGAAATTGCTGAAGTTGGCCAATGAGGTCGATGTAGATGCCTTGTCAAACGTTATGGAAGAATTTGTTGAGGTATTTGCGTCGGAGTTGACACCGTTTGCTGTACAACTCACCGAGCAACTGGTGTGTTCCTCCAGATATCTTTTTTTACTTTGCGCAAGATCTCACAATAGTTTAGAGAGATACCTATCTCCGTATAGTCCAGGATGTTATTGATAAGGGTGCAAATTCACTTGATGATGATGCCGACAACTATCTAGATGACAAGAGCATTACAGCCTTGGGCGTTTTGCAGACAATTGGGACCCTTATTTTAACACTGGAAAGTAACCCTAGTGTTCTCCTACTCCTTGAGCAAATACTCGTCCCCGTTATTACCATCACCTTGGAACATAAATTATTTGGTGAGTACCCATAAGGAATTGCATCGGGTATATTACATTACTCATTGCTAATTTGGGTAGATTTATATAATGAGGTGTTCGAAATCATTGACAGCTGTACCTTCGCTGCTAAGGCAATCTCGAATACTATGTGGGCGGTTTTTGAACTCATTCATAAATCATTCAAAGACCGGGGAGAAATTTATATTGAGGGTAAGAAATACCTCGTTGTGGACCTGCTTTTGGACCTAACACTTGCAGAAATGCTCCCCGCCCTCGACAATTATGTCTCGTACGGCGCGGGTACGCTGAAGGAAAATCCTGCCTTGTTAGACGCTGTGTTTGACATCATTCGAACTGTAGCCCCCCCCCCATCTTGTTAATAAGAGTGCGTGGACCTAATGACCTATTTTAGATCTTCACAAATGAGCGCCTAGGAGCCATGGATCGCATTTGCGGATGCAAGCTCGCTGAGGCTGTACTTCTCAACCTCCGAGGCCATGCCGATCAGTATCTTCCTCGATTTGTTGAGATCGCAATGACATGTCTCAACGCCCCGGGAGACATCAAATCATATAGGATTCACTTGATGGAAATGGTCATCAATTGCATATACTATAACCCCTCGGTTACGTTACAAATTCTTGAGCAGCACGGCTGGACGAACAAATTCTTTAGTTTGTGGTTCTCAAACATTGAGAACTTTAATCGGGTTCACGACAAGAAGTTGTCCATTGTGGCAATCGTTGCATTAATACAACTACCTGCTGAGCATGTTCCTCAAAGTATTCAGCCCGGGTGGCCCAAGCTTATGCAAGGGATTGTTCAATTATTCCAGACTCTACCCGTCGCAATGAAGAGTAAGTCCCTATCCTTAGTACTAGAGATTATCCGAGCTAACCCAGGCCAGATCGTGAGGAAATTCAGAAGGAGGGGTTGACCATAGATGATACATATGACACAGAGAGCGATACGGAATGGGAAGGTGAGGCTACCTGGAGTGCCGATGCAGATGAAGGCGACGAGGCGGATATTCCCGATGAGAGCAGTGCATATATGGACTTCCTGAACAGCGAGGCCCAGGCTCGTGGAGGAAGTTCGGGCCTAGCTACTGCATGGGCTGATGAGGAGGAAGACCTTGAGGAGGAGACATTGTTGGAGACTCCTCTTGACCATGTCGAGCCTTATATGCTTTTCCGTAGCGCCTTGATGGGTGGGTTTCCGTGTGCACCGGGTTATGAGCGATTGCTAATTGCCTAATCAGATCTTCAAAATACGCAACCTCATATCTACGAAGGCCTTACTAAAGCTCTTAGCGAAGATGATAGGAACGTCATTAAGGGCGTGATCATGGAAGCGGAAGCTAAATCCCGCGCTAGTGAGGCGACTGCAGCAGCTCTGGGGGTAAAAAATGGCAGCAATTAGGATTTTGCCAGGGTCTTGACGTTTTTATGCAATGGATCTTAAATTTAATGCCTTTGTTCATTTGTCCGTGGTGTCGGTAAAAAAAAAGCCGGGTTCGGGTTCGGGTACTGTCCTATTTATTTTTCTTACAACCTTCAAGGGGTCTTTTTTCTCAACTCTCACCACTTGCTTTTCCGTCAAGGGTTTTCTCTGTTTATTCCCCCTTTCCCTTTTCCCCTTTCCCCTATACTCCCTTTTCCATTGCTTTCGTTTTTTCCTTTTCTTCCCATGCACCAGAATTAGAAAGTTAAATGTCTTGACGGTCGACTTTGCGAACAACAGTGGATGAATTGGGAGGGGAGAACCATTGCGGCAACGTGTTTCAAATAATGTGGTCGTAACGATAAGTTGGTAGTGTGATAGTTTGTGTATGTTGTTCCCCGCCGCTATCACTCACATACGTGTAGTACTTTTCATGACGTATCACTCGGTTCTCCATCAAATCTCTCCCACGCTCGATCGATCTGGTCTCAAGCTTATTACCGGTATTGTGATCCGATACATGGTGGCTGTATGATAGATAGTCCATGTAAATTATCTATTTTTTTAATTTTAATTTTCTATCTATCCGCCCATCTATCAATCTATCTATCTATCCATCAATTCCCATTTCCCAGCAGCCAAGGCCGCTTCTGCCAGAACTCGTCACCGATAATGTCCACGTGCTCCGTCACTATCCTGGCCTTTTTCGCGAGCTTCCTTTCCTTCTCCTTTTGCGTTTTCGACTTGAATTTCGGGACCGCTGTGGTTTCCCGTTCTTCTCCTTCTTCCCCTTCCCGCTCGCTCCACTCTAGGGGTTCGGTAAGGGTGGGTTCCGCCGCCGCTGCGCCCTCGTCCTCCGGGATTCGGTAATCTCTATATACCACGCTACCCTTCCTGTACATCTCGGGCTCATTATTGTAATTAATCCCGAAGCGGGAGAAGAGTAATTCGTTCTTATCCGCTGCGAAGGTTCCCTAACATGCAAAAACCATTAATTACCTCCCACTTCTCTTCCATAGGGGGGGGAAGAGCGCACCCGTAACTCAGCCTCAGCATCCCTCCTACTAACACCACCCCTAATCACGAGAGTCCAAAACGCGGTATTGAACAAATTATTGACGTGAGCATCCGCCTGCCTCCACGCGAAGTAATCCCGGACATTCCCAACGCTGGGGTAACAAACGGCTCTACAATCGAAGCTAGGTGGAGCCCTCAAGCTCTCCCCCTCCCCCTCTTCGGCGGCAGCGGCATCGCCGCCGCCAAAGTACCGCTGCCAGAGAAAGACGTACCACCCCGTGAACGTGGACACCACCGTGCTCACCAACTTATCCTCTCGCCTATCGAACAGCGTGCACTCGCGCGGCAGCAGGAAGGAGAACTCGTCCGACACCCCGTACGCCATCCGGATGTCGGTGAGCGTCCTGAGCGTCGCTGCCGCACTCGCGTTCATCAGTTGCAGGGCGCGAGGGTCGTTGGGTTTTTTGAAGTTTTGCGTCGCGCTGAAGGTGCTGAAGGAGCGGCCGTCAAGGCGAAGGATTATGTAGGTGTTCGGAAGTAGGCGGCGGGGGTCCTCGAAGGTACGGGTGTATTCGTATCTGGATTTTGGGCGTCAGTTGGGGCAGAGTTGGGGGTGGGGGAGTGGACGGGGGTAACTTTGAGTTCGCCATTCCGGCTTTGGGTGGTGGGTTGCTGTCGTTGCGGTGATTGTTGTCGGTGGTGGGGGGTGATGGCGGGGCAGGTTTGGTGGCGTATTTACGGGTCGCGGTTTGAGTCATGTGATGATGAGTTAGTGTGGGGAGGATGCGATTGGATCTTGATACGACGCGATGACACCGGATCGCCAATGGTATCATGTCGGCCATTTTTTGCCTATAAGATAGAAATGTGATTCACGGATGGTGTGCTCGGAAGGGGGCACGGGGGGGTTCTAGAGGCAAGTGTGGAGGAGAGCTAGTGCCATACGGTAGCGTTCTGGAACTGGGAAGCGGTTAGATGTGGAAGTGGATCAGTTAAAATGTAGAAAATCTAAAAACCTCAATTGACGCCCAACACTCAGAGGATGAAATACAGTAATGTGGGAGAGGTTATTCCTGATAGCGCAATATGTTAGATTTGCCCCCACCCGAGCCGAATTCGGAGGTTCTGATTTTGTCAAAATCTTTGCAGTGAGGATTTGAGCAAAATTCACATACAAAGTGATTAAGTTCTGCATCGGTCCCGCTTCCCGGTCTAGAGTCGCAACGGGGGGTATGTCGTTTCGGCAGGTATGTCGGGAGCCTGGGTACGCCAGGAGTGTATGTTGGGTACTGATCTAAACATCATAGTGAGTTAATTGATAAAACACCAAATCTGTATCGTTAAGTATAAGGGCACGGCAAAAGAGCTTTCAATATGCATGATTCAAATCCCTTAAGCAGTACAAACCCTATGAAAAAAATTCAAACAATGTCGATTTCTCAGTCTTCATCAATATCTACTTTGTCAGGGCCATTATCCTCATCCGAGTCGTCCTCTTTTTTCAATTGGGATTTCCAACGATCAGAAAGTCCCTGTTTGGATCCTAACCGCAAATACAATGACCAAGAGCGGTTGAATTTTGCACTTGCCTCATGGCATGCAAAGAAGAAGAGAAGTGAAGAAGAAAAATTAGCCAAAAATATCCATATTCCAGCTCCAACTGCTGCTGATATTGCTAGACTCTATGATATGAATGAGCGGACACTTCAACGGCATATCAAAAAGCCCAATATGCAGACTCGGTCCCAACAACACAAGACAATGCAGAAGCTGAGTGAAGGTGAGGAGATGGCACTTGTGGCCCGGTTACGTTTTCTCGAGGAATGGAATATTCCGGCCGACAGAGTACAGACTGTCATCCTTGCAGAGGCAATACTTAAGTCAACTAAGGTAGAAGGTTTGGGTTCATCTATGGAGCATGTAGTTTCTCTCACAAAGGATTGGTTTTACCGCTTTCGATCACGGTATGCAGATGAAGTGAAATTTGTCTTTACTCAAAATAAAGACAAATTACGATGCAATGGACAGAGGATTGGCATTTAATGGATGACTTTTACTGGAAGGTATGACAATGAAATCAAAGAGCAGAAGGGGCAGGTATTTAGTGATTGAACATACCAGTTCCTCTGTATTTGACAAATATTTAAATAAAATAATTATACTAACTTGGTAATCAGATCTATAGTATCATCAAGCCAGAGAAAAGTACAACCCCATCAGTGATAACAAGTTACAGTATATTTGGAACTTGGAGGAGAAGCCATTTTGGATGGACATTGGAGCAAGAAAAAAGCGTATTGTTTCAGCCACTACCCGCAATCCAGTATTTAAAGAGCAGACAAATCGCGAGTCATACACTGTATTGGAAACATGTTCAGCTGAGGGTATGTTTCTTATACCAGCGGTAGTTCGGAAAAGTATGGCAGGGCACTTGTGTAAATGGTATCAGGAAGAGACAGCTGAGAACTACTGGTATGGGTATTCGGAAAAGGGTTATTGTAACCAGTATGGGTACTTGGTTATTATGTTTTGTTTTAAGTATCGCTTTGATACTTGGTTTGTTTTAAGTATTGTTTGATACTTAGTTTTGTTTCATGTTTTGTTTTAAGTATCGCTTTGATACTTAATTAGTTTTACCAAAGTATATCAATTGATACCTTTGATTAGTTTCATTCATGCTAGACATGAACAGATTTGTGTATTTAAAGACCACCTGATTCCATGATGGAAAAGGCAGACTTCGACAGACAGTATTTCAATATACTTGGTTGAACGGTTACTTCTTTGTTCCTCAGTACACCCTCAAAGCCTCCTTTAGTTCTCAGCTCTCGCCTCTTCTCTGGTAGAGCAGGCTACCTGCCAACTATCGTAACTTTACCAATAATGTGACTAGCACCTTGTGAACCTGTTACAGTTATAATAATCACGGGATTATGATGGAGTACCTAAGAAAGGTTTTTGAGCTATCAACAAAGCCAGAGTATGTTTTTCCAATTATTCTAATATGTTACTATAAACACTATTCACTAACAGCAATAATATATAAAAAGTGACCCGAATCAATGGCTCTGTAACGATTCATCCTTAGATGGTTAGTTCTTGGCGATGGGGAACAATACTTGACTTCTTCTTCTTTCTTCGTCTTACGATAGCAGTAGGTCTCTGCTTACGTTACCGATAGTACAAGACTTTTGTCTTCTATCGGAAACACCTATCGTAAGTTTTCTCTAACTCTTCTGCGTGAAGAGTTCTCCTTGGTGTAATGATATTATTGCAATAAAGATAAAGATTGTAAAAGTGTTTTTAGATTCGTTAAAGTAATAAGTAGGAAAAGTACTTAGAAGTCAATCTAATTTTATTTAAACTCGTACCGCCAACACTGCCATACGACGAGCCCCTGCCAGCACAGGGATACCGCTAACCAGTATACCACTAATCCTAGGCTAACTAAGTCTACAGTCCCGCACCTGCCATCCCCGAGTCATGCCCATACGGAAACTAATTACAAGACCATCAAACAACCCAGCGCCCGCCCCGGTACAAGTCCATAGCCCCTCTGGTATGAAGCCAACCAGCACTAAGCGTAGCCGAAGCCAAGGAAAAGGCCAACCCAACCAGGTTCCTTATCCAACAAATATAAAATCACTACTACCCGGTCTGAACACCGTCCCGCAAAACCTCCTCCACAGCAAAAAACCAACAAAATCAAAACAAATATAAACAACAGGCGATACAATAGCAGAGATGAGGTGACAAACCATGTCCACCTCTCGCATCCGCATACCAGGCCGTCAACCCTATGAACCCACTTTGCCAAGTGCCTCCGAAGAGCGTAATGGTGAGGAGGACCTGTACCCGCTGCCTGTCCCCCAAATCAAACTCATAAACAAAAGAAATACATAGAGGTGGTGACAGACCTAAATGGCCAGTGGGGCCTATCTCCCACCTGTGGTGCCTTGCCCCCGCCAGCCCTGCCAATTGCCAGACCAAAGAAACCAAACAAACCCCACAAAACCCAGCGTGCAAGACCCAAACAAGTCCAACCAGGTGGTCGCAACCCACTATCCGCACAGGTGGCCATCAACCATCCGGGTCGTCGAGGAGCTTTGCAGCACTCAGCAGCTTCACCCAACAGCCCCATCAGGCCAGAAATACTTAATTAGACATCGCCCAACCTGATGCATGCCTAACCGGTGCTCACAGGTGCCTCTCCCCCCCCAATCAGCCCCCCCCAAGCCCCACACACCAGACGCCACAGAGCCCATCCAGCCCCCTCAGCACCTCAGACAGATCAACCATCCGACAGCCACAGGACAGCTATACCTAACCCCATCAGGCAGCCACTGGTCTTGGCCACGCCAACAGAGCCACAACCCTCGACTCCATATAGCGGAGAGGAGCCCACCAGCCAAAGCCGGGAGCCACAGAGGAGGCAGTACCAATACCTAAAGGCACCAGCACCAGCCACACCATCCAACTCAGCCGAACCGAAGTACAACCGAGTCGGAAAAAAGGTAAGCAGAGTCAGCCAAAGCCAGCCCCACAGGTCCGGCAACAGGTATGGACCGAACAATAGGCAAGAGGCATCCCCAACTGATGTAACAAGAAGGGAGAGGGTGAACGAACAGAAGTAGACAAATGGAAGGTAGGCCCCACTTGCAATGGGTGAAGCCGTCAACCACAGACCACAACTGAACCACCCAAACGCACAGACAACGTGAGTATCAGGCAGCCAATCATCTCACACCATCCCAGGTAGCAAGGAAAAACCATACTTGAGGGTAAGATTTTTCAGGGTCAAAGCCATCCCCACCGTAGCGAGGAGGTGACACCTGGCTGAACCACGGTATATGCCGCACAGACAAAACTTCCAAGGGAACGGTGATAAACAACGTTGTAGGATTCCGACCATAGAAACATACAGTAACAAGGAGGGGGGGGGCCAGCGAGGCCCCCTCCCCAGTGGATTGATGCGGCTGGTACGACGTGTTGAAACTTGGGAAGGTCATCAGTCTAACCCAAGGGCATTTTGTATCGCGAGAACTAAGGTCTCCGTTAAAACCCAATAAAAGACATGAGCTGGCCTAAAGAATGACATGGGTGATCTCCCCCAATACAATGTTCAATGCCCCCAATCGAATGCGAAACCTGCGAGTAGATGATAGACAGGAAGCCGTTGACATTTTACGAAAAGGGGCTCGTATGCGACCGTGATGAAGTGCTCGAAGTGCTAGTATCGTGAGATAACCAACCCAACGAAACGAGATGCAAACAGGTTATCCACCACGCAACGCAAACAGACCTCAACATCAAAGACCCCAGGAACTACTGAACGAACTCAGATATCTCCTCCAGAATCCAAGGCATTAAGGCCCATCATGAGGGCGAAAGAAACGCTCGGGGCGAAGCGACGGCAAGGACAAGGAAAAGTACTTAGAACAAAGCGTGAAGAACCTATCCTCCTCGGCCACATTGACCTTCTTATATAGTATTCTTCCCACCCACAGTCATGTGACCTAAAGTGGTCACATGAGCAAAACCAAATTATAACAAACTAGTCATGTGACCAAAGTGGTCACCTACTCAAAACCCATGACCTCATAGCGAGGTCATATGCAAAAACACATAAACCAATCATAACACATTAAACAAGTCATATGATATGACTGAGTCATATGCGTGAAACCCATGACCTCATAACGAGGTCATGTGCGAAACACAAATCATATGCCCAAGACATACCTGCAAGGCACACTCGCAAGGCATACTCATCAGGCTCACGTCCCATGACTCATATTTGAACTATGTGCGAAAGCATCACAAATCCTACACATAACAAATTATATAACTCGAATGAGTCATATATGTGAAACAATAACATACCTGTGACTCATAGCCATATGTCACGTGAAATCCTTTTCCTCGCCAAGCCACATTCGTAACATTAGCTCCTCTCCCCCTAAGTCTGAGTCCCATCAGGCTCTTTCCCTAAGCTTCAATAGTTCCCGTCCTGCTGAGCGCATGGATCTCTGAAGCCTATTGAACTTGTCGTCTGCTTCCCTCCATCTTACCCTCACCGTTTCCAAGGTGAGGTTCACCATCTTGATCATGTGCCTCTGAATATCGTTTAGCAGTCATAGTTCCGCAATAGTTTTGTCGTTTGCTGAAATTGTGGCTTCAGCCTGACCAAGTTGTTCCCGGTATCTGTGGATTTGCTTGTGTAGGCTCCTGGTGTCCGGTTCTGTTTCTGTCGAGGGGTTTTGGGCTACCCCCTCCTTGGGCCTCATCCTCAAGGCCCTAGCTCTTTGCCATACTGTGGCATCTTTTTCTTTCAACTCTTTCTTTGTCCTATCCTTCTACAGATAGTATCTCACAGAGATTTTCTTCATCCTGTGCATCTTGCAAGTGTTGTTGAAGCACTGTTTCTAGTACTTTAGAGCATGGTCCGGGCACAGACCGAACTTTTTGTATTCTCTTGGGAACCATCCCGAGCCTTCCTTGTCCCTGTAGTGTGGGGGACATCCATCGTCGTAGCATACCATCCATGACATGGCGTTATGCTGTGCTTGTTTTTTCCTTTCCCTGAGTTCTTCGTTGGTCGGCCCCATGAATGAGTATTCGGGGCTCGTTGGTATGGTTTGGTGCGAGCTATCACCCCAGCCCTTGTATTGTTGCAATGGTATGGAAGCTTTTTCCTCGCCTGTGTCTTGGTTGAACGTGATTGTTACCTGGGCTGGGCTTGCCTGAGTATCGCGGGTGGAAGGTTGAGATGGCATCTTGTGCGTGTTCGAAGTTGTGTGTAAAGTACCAAGTTTTATCATGTTCGGGCGAATATCCCTTATACTTGGCTCGATATTGGAGGTGACCGTGGAAGAATCGAGAATCGACTATTTCATCAAGCTTGTATTCTAGTTCTCCATTGAGTTCAATTGAAGGGGGAGGAATAATTATTTGTGAGGGAAACTTGTTATCGTTGTGTAATTCGAAGAGTGAGATGTGGAATGTATTGTGTATTCGCATTGAGGGGGGAAGGTTGAGTTTATAAGCTCGACTGCCCACCCTTTCCAGTATCCTGAATGGTCCCATTTTCTTTTAGTCCAATTTCTTTGATGGTCGCGTTGTATGGATATTGCGTGGTATTAGCCATATCATATCTCCCGGTTGTATGTTCGGATCTGGTCTTCGGTGCTTATCGTATTGTTCTTTTTACCGTTGTTATGCTTGACTCATTTCATATTGTAATGTCTCATGTAGGTTTCCCATATCTGTTTCGTCCAGTGTTATACCATTAATTGTATGATATGTGGTTGACTTTGTGGATATTGTCCGTAATTCACAAAGAAGGGTGTCGTGCCGATCGTTTCTTCCTTTCCATTGTTGTATGCGAATTTGGCCATTGATAGCAGTTTGTACCAATCATCTTGTTGGTAATTGACGTAGGCCTGTAAATATTGCTTGAGTATTGCATTTACCCGTTCCGTTTGTCTATCCATCTATGGGTGAAATGCTGTGCTCAGCCTGTTTTGTATCCCCATGTCTCCGGTTACTTTCTTCCATAGTCCTGATGTGAATAGTGTTCCTCAGTCGGTAATGATATTCTTTGGGAGGCTGTGAAGTCGGAAGACTTCTCGGGACAATATTTGTATAAAATCCCTCGTATCGATATCTTCTCTGACTGCAATGAAATGACTCATTTTGGTCAGATAATCCACCTCGACCAGGATGCTATTACAATTTTCTGATACTGGTAGGTCGGTGATGAAATCCATAGTAATTGTTTCCCATGGTCGTTCTGGAACTTTGTTCCATTTCAGTAATCCATATGGTGCGTGTTTAGCTGTTTTCATCCTTTAGCATTTGTCACAGTTTTTGACATATCGTTTGACATCTTCACGCAGTCCTGGTCAATAGAATGACCTTGTGATGGATTCTGTGGTTTTAGCCGTTCCTCTGTATCCTACTGTTCGGATATCGTGGTGTTGTCGTATGATGTCTGTCCTTATCTCTTCTTTTTCTGGAATCCCTTGTTTTCTATCGTACCACATGTTTCCATCCTCCCATTGGCATAAACTCAGAGCAATTCCTTTCATCTCCTTTTTTCCTTCCTTTAATGCTTCTCTTATTGCCTGAATTGTTTTGTCTCTTTCGTTTGCCTTCTCAATTTCCCTTTCCTCTCTTGTTGTAAATTACATAACCTCCATTGCCTCGAAGTAAGTTGTTAGTAATAGTGTTTGTATTTTTTGTTTGATTCTTTTGTCTTCTTTTGTTTGTAGTTTGTCGCTTGCAATGCTTGCGAGAGCATCTGGCTTTCCACTCTCTTTGCCTGGTCGGTATTCAATTTTGAAGTTGTATTTGCAGAGGTGTTCCATCCACCTTATCTGGCAGTCATTTAGTTCTTTCGTAGTCATGAACGGGACCAGGTTCTTATGGTCGGTTAGAACTCAGACTGGATGTGTTAGGTGGAGACAACTTGATAGACTTCAAAGTTGTCTAAGCCAATCGAGATTCGTTTCTGTAGACGGAGATTGTCTAGGAAGGCTCAGGCTTTACTCATTTTGTTTATGACTACTAAGAGCAAAGTAGAATAGGTAAAGTAGGGTAGAATCGTAAAAACAATATTATATTGTTAAGGTCTCTTCTCCGTTGCTTGATGTCTAAAGCTTAGGAGGCACTTCGATATTTATATTCTGTGTCTGAGTGTTCATGGACTACATCTATTTATCATACAACTAGGTACTTCTTCAATCATAATTCGCAACGTTGAGTTTTCTTCTAAGGTGCGAACACCTTTGGACCCTGAAAACCATCACACCCTCTTCGGTAATTACGATATTTCTTCTTAGGAAGCATGCTGTTCCCAATAGTAATATTCCGATTAGCAGAGTCTTTAGACTTATGGCCTAGTTCTTAAATCGAACTGAGTTGGCTCCAATTGTCTTCACCATTGATAAAATGATCAGTTTTACCCATAGCTATATATGCAAAGGTGGTCGTCATTACAACCATCGCAGGTCGTCTGACTTTAATCCTTCGTAACTCCGTATCCAACTGATAGATTTTCTTTGGATAACTTCCTATTAACTCGCAGGAAGCTATTCCACCAGATTGGTAATTAATCCCTCGGTTGGCAACTCTAGGTTGCTCTCTGGGTAGTAGGTTTCAGTAACCATTGTAGGATTGAGAATCACACCATAGCTATGACATATTCCAAAACCCAGTTGCAACATTCCGTGAAGTTTATTGGCTTCTTTGGTAGTGTCCTTTTGGAGTTCTAGACTCTTTTGGTGGATGTAAATGTATTGGTCTCTAGTAGAGATCCTTTACCATTTGATACAATCTCTTTGAGCGAAATTGTCCTGTTACTTACAGCCCATGCCAAAGGTGTCATGTCTTTGAAGCCAGGTAACTCTCTCAGTAGTTGACGGAATTACTACGTTCCACTTCCCAGGCCTAGCCGAAGATCCCCTCTCATATATTGCGCGAACAGGATCCTGTCGGAGAGACAGCGATGACGTATATAGTGTTATTCTAACACCTTCAATTCTGAGGTAATACAGTCACAGGACGCAACTAAAATTAATATATATGATGATGCACGGGCCCCGTAAGGGAGCCGGAGGGGGGTGTTGGAGACCAGAGATTCCGGTTCCGAGTGGGGTTACCCTACTTAGGGAGGTTCCTAGGTATCAGGTTCTGGTATTCCTAATAGGATGGTCGTTATTCAAAATGTATCTCCTCCATTCCTTTAATGCTTGAACTCTCGCTAATAGTTCTTTGTTCGTAACATCGTAGTTGCACTCTGCGGGGGTCATTGTCTTAGATCGGTAAGACACTGGCCTCCATTTTCCGTCTTCGCATTATTGTGATAGTATGCCTGAGCACACATATTTTGAGGCGTCCATTTCGATCATTTTTCTTCGGTTTGGGTAGAAATGAACCAGTATGGGTGCTGATGTTAGATGTGTTTATATTGCATCATATGCTTTCTGTTCCGTTTCTCCACATTCCCATTTCTTGTCTTTCTTTGTTAGGTTATAGAGTGGTTTTGTAAGCCTGCTAAATCTCTCTATGAACCTTCAATAAAAGTTGCAGAATCCCATAAAGTATTAAACATCTGTTTTGTTGTTTAGTTTAGTCCAATCCCATATTGCTGCCATTTTGACTGGATTGACCTTGACTCCGCTTCAATTGATGATAAATTCAAGGTATTCTATTTCTTCTTTATGGAATTCGTATTTTGTGGGTTGGATCTTCATTCCTGATCCCTGTATTGTGGCCATGATATTGCTGATATCATTCTGGTGTTGTTGCATGTTTTCAGAGTATATGAGTATATCATCCAAGTATATGATGCAATATATGTCGAGGTATTTATTGAGTACCCTGTTGATCCATCTCTGCAATGAAGTTGGTACATTGGTTAGCCCGAAAGGCATAACCAAGTATTCGAACATTCCATATCTTGAGGCGAATGTAGTCTTCCATTTGTCTCCTGCCTTGATACGTATATTGTGGTATGCATCCTTGATGTCGAGTTTGGTGAAGTCTTTTGGTGACTGCAGTCTATCCAGTGCTTCTCCAATCAAGGGTAGTGGGTATTGGTCTTTCTTGGTAACTGAATTGAGGGCTCTGTAGTCAACACAGAGTCTCATTTTTCGATCTTTCTTCTTGATGAATAGTATTGGAGATCCTCCTGATACGAAGGAGTCTCTGATCCATCCTCACTTTAAGTTTTGCTCGATGTACTTCCTAAGTTCTTCGAGCTCCGCTTCTCCTAGTGGGTATAATTTCTTGTAGGGAATTTCTTTTGTTTTTCCTATTTTCTCGTCTTTGTCCAGCTGAATTTCATGATCAATTCCTGGTCTTCGAGGTAGGAGCTCTGTAGCTTCCTCTTCTTGGAATAGGTTTATAAATCGATGATATTCCTTTGGAATCAATTCTTTCCATCCCTTTTTGCTTTGGTATTTCTTGTCTTAGATTGCTAGCTCCGGGCTGATGTTGATTTGCGCTAGGACTGTTTTTTCATCTTCGTATATCCATTTGAGAATTCCTGTTGTATCTCCTCTTCAATAGTACCATCCAAACGCTTGTATTGTGATCTCTTTGATCTTAATTCTTTTTGTTGTATTGGGTTGGTTTTGGTCCCTGCTTCCAAATTTCTTGTCTCCTCTTGTAGTTTCTTCCAGTTGACCTACTTTGTGCAGATCCTCTTGCTTGATTTTTTTGATGATCAACTGTACGATTCGATCGCCTTTCTGGACTTGGTAGTCCTCTTGAGCCAGGTTGGTCAGAACTACTTTGATTTCACCTGTATAGTCAACATCGATCACCCCTGCCGTGATCATGAGTCGATATTTGACTGCTAGACCACTGCGTAGTGCTATCCCTCTATAGATGCCTTCTGGTAGTCTGATGGCTATTCCTGTCGCTATCATTGCCTGCCCATTGACAGGTATCTTGATTCCTTCGTTGGCATACAGGTCATATCCTGCTGCCCCTTTTGAACCCTTGGTAGGCACTTTTGCCTCTTGGTCCAGTTTTTGTATCCTGACTCTCTTATCTTGCCGCATCTCGGAGAACCTTGCATACAAAGCTTCTTCTTCTGCTTCTCGTATTGGTGTTGAGTAAATCACAGGTGAACTGGTGAGACATTGTGTCGCATACAGTTCGCTAGTGAAGGTCATCTTGTTCTCATTCCAATCGATTGAGGGGTTATGTTTTTGTAACCATGGTATACCTAGAACTATCTCATGGTTCTTGAGATCTGCTACCTGAAAGGTTGCCGTTTCCCTATCGCTGTCAATGTTCACAGGCACTGTCACTGCATGGGTTATAGGACCAATTGCACTTGGCTTTCTATCTGCTAGGTAGACCTGTCTCACTTTCTTCGCTTTCTTTGTGTGGAGGCCGTATTTGTCGCAGATTTCTTTGTCAATGAAATCTTCGGTAGCCCCCGAGTCGAGCATTCCATATATCTTTATTTCTTGGTGCTTTTTATTGTGTATTCTCGTTTTAATCATCACATGATCTCCGTCTTCTTCTCCCCTCTGCGAATGAAGTGCCATGTAGTAGTTTGCTACTTTGATGAGTTTTCCAGGTCTACATCTTGGGTCTACCAGACCACCATTTACTGGAGACCTTTATCGTTTTCCGCCGGTGAATCTTCTGCGATCATTTCGCAAATGTTGCTCCTCTTTTGAGCTTGGAAGTGGTTGTTTCCAGCAGCCCTAATTCCTTGGTATCCACTATCTGGTCGGCTTCTGCATTCTCGAATCCGATAACCTGCTTTTCCACACCTCAAGCAGAGTTTCCCATTCATTCTTCTATTATATTCTTCCTTTGACAGGTTCAGAGCATGTCCTGCCTTTGATTTGTCCAACTCCATTGGCTCGCCTGGTGGTAATGCTTGACTTTTACTTCGAGCTGTTTGCAGTTTGAAGGTTCCGTCTATGTTTGTAATGTGTTCGCAAGCTGCTAATCACGTTATCGGTAATAGATACGATAGTTGGCAGGTGGCCTGCTCTTCCAGAGAGGAGGTGAGAGCTGAGAACTAAAGGGGGCTTCGAGGGTGTACTGAGGAACAAAGAAGTAATCGTTCAACCAAGTAGATTGAAATACGGTCTGTCGAAGTCTGCCTTTTCTGTCGTAGAAACAGGCGGTCTTTAAATACAAAAATCTGTTCATGTCTAGCATGAACGAAACTAATCAAAGGTATCAATCGATACACTATGGTGAAACTAATTAAGTATCAAAGCGATACTTAAAACAAAACATAAAACAAAACCAATAACCGAGTACCCATACCAGTCACAACGTTCCTGGATGATTGGGACACCCTGTGTGCTATAGTGTTCTCCGAGTTGTTTCGAACCATGTTTAGTTTGCTTTCCTTATCGATCGCCTATCTTCCAAATTGTTCTGCTATTGTGTAGCAAGAGTCGGAGATTTCCCATGGTTCTTGGAGTCTCTCACTGCAGTTTCTTAACAGGATGATGTAGAGAGTAGCATCATCAAACTCGGCCTTGTATTCCAATAGTCGGCATTGGTTCCAGTATGCCCAAAAGGTTTGTTTTTCTTGTTAGAGTTTTTCCAGCTTTCGTCTTGCTGTCTCTTTGGCATTGAGATCCCTGAATTGTATAACATGTTCGCAAGGTGCTAATCACGTTATCGGTAATAGATATGATAGTTAGCAGGTGGCCTCCTCTTCCGGAGAGGAGGCGAGAGCTGAAAACTAAAGGAGGCTTCGAGGGTGTACTGAGGAACAAAGAGGTAACTGTTCAACCAAGTATATTGAAATACTGTCTTTCGAAGTCTGCCTTTTCTATCGTAGAAATAGGCGGTCTTTAAATACACAAATCTGTTCATGTCTAGTATGAACGACACTAATCAAAGGTATCAATTGATACACTTTGGTAAAACTACTTAAGTATCAAAGCGACACTTAAAACAAAACATAAAACAAAACCAAGTATCAAACGATACTTAAAACAAACCAAGTATCAAAGTGATACTTAAAACAAAACATAAAACAAAACCAAGTATCAAACGATACTTAAAACAAACCAAGTATCAAAGAGATACTTAAAACAAAACATAAAACAAAACCAATAACCAAGTACACGTACCGGTTATAAATTGTTTGAAGAGTGTCACCTTGAATTCCTCGTAAGTGACCCATTCCCTCTATTTCCTTCCATCTTGGAAGGGCATAATCCATTGCCCCGCAAGTCCTCCTAGTAGAGATTCCACATATGGAATCTTGATCTCATCATGGTGTTTTCCATATCCCTTAACGGCAAAATACCCTTCGCATTATGCCAAGAATATTCGTAGCTTGTCTTTGGCTCCTTCGGATATGTCGGGTTCTTTTGCTTTTGGTCATTGGATGTTTCCTTGTCCTGTGTTTTGTGTTGCTGCTAGAAATGTCAGAAACTGATTCTCAGTCATTCCAAGTATGTTAGTGCCTGGTGCGGGAGCAGCCCAGGTACTGCTGATCTCAACATTCTTGCAGGTTGTGGAGTTTCTGCAGGAGAGCTATCGACTGGTGATCTGTCATGAAGGTGGCTTGGCATGAAAGAGGCTTTCATGTGACACATGGTTATGAGTCACAGGTATGTTATTGTTTTACACATATGACTCATTCGGGTCATATGATTTGTTCTGTGTGGGATTTGTGATGCTTTTGCACATGGCTCAAATATGAGTCATGAGATGTTCGCCTGGCAAGTATGCCTTATGAGTGTGCCTTGCGGGTAAGCCTTGCTCATATGATTTATGTTTCGCACATGACCTCGTTATGAGGTCATGGGTTTCATGCATATGACTCAGTTGAGTCGTATGACTTGTTTATTGTGTTATGATTGGTTTATGAGTTTTTGTACATGACCTCGCTATAAGGTCATGGGTTTTGAACATGTGATCACTTTGGTCACATGATTACTTTATTATGATTTGGTTTCACACATGGGACCACTTTAGGTCACATGAATATGGGTGGGAAGGATACTATATAAGGAGGCCGATGCGGCCGAGGAAGATAGGTTCTTCACGCTTTGTTTTAAGTACTTTTCCTCATCCTTGCCGTCGCTTCGCCCCGAGTATTTCTTTCGCCCTCATAGTGGGCCTTGATGCCTTGGATTCTGGGGGAGATATCTGAGTTTGCTCAGTAGTTCCTGGGATCTTTGGTGTTAAAGTCTGTTGGGTGTTGCGTGACGGACTACTTGTTTGCTTCTCATTTCATCGCTTGATAGTTTCTCACGATGCTATCACTTCAAACTATTCATATATTATTTTTTGTCACATACGAGCCCCTTTTGGTGAAATGCTTATGGCTTCCTGTATATAGCCTACTGGCAGGTTTCGCGTTCGATTGTGGGGATTGAACATTGTGTTTGGGGGAATCACCCGTGTCATTCTTTGGGCAAGCTCATGTCTTTTGTTGGGTTTTAACAGACTCCTTAGCTCTCTCGATACAAAATGCTCTTGGGTTAGACTGATGACCTTCCCAAGTATCAATGCGTTGTACCGGCCACATCAATCCACCGGGGAGGGGGCCTTGCCGGCTCTCCGCCTCCCCAGTACTACATGTTTCTATGGTCGGAATCCTACGATATTGTTTATCACCGTTCCCTTGCAAGTTTTGTCCATGCGGCATATACGGTGGTTCCGCCAGGTGTCTCCTCCTCACTACGGTGGGGATGGCTCTGACTCTGAAAAATCTTACCCTCTGGTGTGGTTTTCATTGCTGCCTGGGGTGGTGTGGGATGATTGGCTACCAGACACTCACGTTGTCTGTACATTTGGGTGGTTTGGTTGTGGTCTGTGGTTGGTGGCTTCACCCATTGCATGTGAGGCCTACCTTCTGTTGGTCTGCTTCTGTTCGCTCGCCCTCCCCCTTCTTGTCACGTCATCTAGGGATGCCCCTTGCCCATCGTTCGGTCCGGCCTGTTGCTGGGCCTGTGGGGCTGGCTTTGGCTGGCTCTGCTTATCTTTTCCTGACTCAGCCGGACTTCAGTTCAGCTGGGTTGGATGGTGTGGCTGGTACCGCTGCCTTCGGGTATTGGTACTGCCTCCTTTGTGGCTCCTGGCTTTGGCTGGTAGGCTCCCCTCGGCTATATGGAGTCAAGGGTTGTGGCTCTTTTGGCGTAGCCAAGGCCAGTGGCTGCCTGATGGGGTTAGGTATAGCTGTCCTGTGGCTATCAGATAGTTAATCTCTCTGAGGGACTGAGGGAACTGGATGGGCTCTGTGGCGCCTGGTGTGTGGGGCCTGGGGGGGGCTAATTGGAGGGAGAGAGGCACCTGCGAGCACCGGTCGGGCATGCGTCAGGTTGGGCGATGTCTAATTAAGTGTTTCCGGCCTGATGGGTCTGTTGGGTGTGGCTGCTGAGTGCTGTAAAGCTCCTCAATGACCTAGATAGTTGATGGCCACCTGTGCGGATAGTGGGTTGCGACCACCTGGTTAGACTTGTTTGGGTCTTGCACGCTGGGTTTTGTGGGGTTTGTTTGGTTTCTTTGGTTTGGCAATGGGCATGGCTGGCGGGGGCAAGGTACTATGGGTAGGAGATAGGTCCCACTGGCCATTTAGGTCTGTCACCACCTCTATGTATTTCTTTTGTTTATGAGTTTGTTTTGGGGAATAGGCAGCAGGTACATGTCCTCCTCACCATTATACTCTTCGGAGGCACTTGGCAAAGTGGGTTCATAGGGTGGACGGCCGGGCATGCGGATGCAAGAGGTAGACATGTTGGTTACCTCCTCTCTGCCATTGTGTCGCCTGTAGTTTATATTTGTTTGGGGGAGTTTTGTTGATTTTCTACTGTGGTGGAGGTCTTGCAGGATGGTATTCAGACCGAGCGGTAGTGATTTTATATTTTGTTGGACGAGGAATCTGGTTGGGTCGGTCTCTTGCTCGGCTTTAGCTACACTTGGTGCTGGTTGACTTCATACTATAGAGGCTACGGACTTGGACCACAGCGGGTGCCAGG
Organism: Tuber melanosporum; assembly: GCF_000151645.1. Taxonomy (NCBI): domain Eukaryota; kingdom Fungi; phylum Ascomycota; class Pezizomycetes; order Pezizales; family Tuberaceae; genus Tuber; species Tuber melanosporum. The sequence goes on from NW_003298777.1 coordinate 1,270,064, forward strand.
TTGTTTGATGGTCTTATAATTAGTTCTCGTGCGGGTATGACTCGGAGATGGCAGGTGCAGGACCGTAGACTTAGTTAGCTTAAGATTAGTGGTATACTGGTTAGTGGTGTCCCTCTGCCGGCGGGGGCTCGTCGTATTCTGGTGGTGGCGGTACAAGTTTAAATAAAATTAGATTGACTTCTAAGTACTTTTTCTACTTATTACTTTAACAAATATAAAAACACCTTTACGATCTTTATCTTTATTGCAACGTTATTGTTACGACAAGGAAAGCTCTTCACGAAGAAGAGTTAGAGAAAGCTTACGATATGTGTTCCCAATAGAAGACAGAGGACTTGTACTATTGGTAACATAGGCAGAGGCCTAGTACTATCATATGATAAAGAAATAAGGAATAAGAAGAAAGAAGTATCGTTCCCCGTTGCCAAGAACTAACTGCCCAAAGGGAGATCGTTATATTACAAAGCGTCACCTAGTGCGACCCCAAATGATACAAGATGGCATGCTTCAATCCAGACAGGGAAGGAGATATCGACATTGACGATCAAAACCTTAACCTTGAAGGATTCAGCGATGCCCTAAATCACATCTCAGCAGAACTCTCGAGAGCAGCAAGCCCAGTAACACCAGAGGAAGGATCACCAGTCTACAGCTCTCCTCCAGGAACTCCACGACCCAAGAGAATGTCGGGATTAGCAGTACCTAGGCCACCGGCCCCGGCCGCTCCTGTACCAGGCACTAGCATACTTGGAATGACTGAGAATCAGTTTCTGGCATTTCTCGCAGCAATACAAAACACAGGACAAGGAAACATCCAACAACTGAAAGCAAAGAAGCCCGACACATACGAAGGAGCTGAAGACAAGCTACGAATATTCTTACCGCAATGTGAAGGATCTTTTACCATTAAGGGATATGGAGATCACTATAACGAGATCAAGATTTCATACGTGGAATCTCTACTCAGAGGACTCGCAGGACAATGGATCATACCTTTCCAAGATGGAAGGAAGTTGAGAGAATGGGTCACATATGAAGAGTTCAAGGCGATACTCTTTGAACAATTCGGAGATCCCAATGCCAAAGAAATAGCGAGATGAAAGCTGGAAAAACTCCAACAAGAAAAACAAACATTCTCGGCATACTGGAACGAATGCCGACTATTGGAATACGAGGCTGAGTTTGATGATTCTACTCTTTACATCATCCTCCTGAGAAACTGCAGTGAAAGACTCTGAGAGGCATGGGGAATATCCGACCTGCACTACACAACAGCAGAACAATTTACAAGATGGGCGATCGATAAGGAAAGCAAACTAAATATGGTTCGAAGCAACTAGGAAAATACTATAGTACACAGGGTGGTCCAATCATCCAGGAATGTGGAAGGAACCTTCAAACCACAAGCAGCCCGAGGAGAAAGTTGAGCATTACCACCAGGCGAGCCAATGGAGTTAGATAAATCAAAAGCAGGACCTGCTCTGAACCTATTTAAGGAAGAATACGTCAGAAGAATAAATGGGAAACTCTGTCTGAGGTGCAGAAAAGTAGGACATCGGATATGAGAATGTAGAAGCCAACCCGATAGAGGATACCAAGGAACCAGAGCAGCTGGAAATCATTGTCTCCAAAATCAAAAGAGGAGCAACATTTGCGAAATGATTGCAGAAGATTTACCGGCAGAAAACGACGAGGGTATCCAGTAAAGAGTGGTCTGGGAGACCCAAGATGTGGACCTGGAAAACAGATCAAATTAGCAAACTACTACACAGTACTATACATGCAAAGAGGAGAAGAAGATGGAGATCATGTGATGATCAAAACGAAGATATACAATGAAGAAAGCGAAGAAATAACAATATATGCAATGCTCAACTGTGGGGCTACCAAAGACTTCATCGACAAAGAAATCTGCGACAAATACAGCCTCCACACCAAATAAGCGAAGAAAGCAAGACAAGTCTACCTAGCAGATGGAAAGCCAAGGACTATGGGTCCTATAACCCATGCGGCGACAGTACCTATGGACATTGACAGCCATAGGGAAACGGCAACCTTTCAGGTAGCAGATCTCAAAAACCATGAAATAGTCCTAGGGATGCCATGGTTACGAAAGCATAATCTGACAATCAATTGGAACAAGAACAAGATGACCTTCATAAGCGAACTATGTGCGACACAATGTCTCAACAGTTCACCTGTGATCTACGCGACACTGATACAAGAAGCGGAAGAAGAAACTTTGCATGCAAAGTTCGCCGAGATGCGGCAAGATAAGAGAATCCGGATACAAAAACTGGACCAAGAGGCAAGAGTGCCTACCAAGGGTTCCAAAAGGGTAGCAGGATACGACCTGTATGCCAACAAAGGAATCAAGATACCTGCTAATGGGCAGGCAATGATAGCAACAGGAATAGCCATCGGACTACGAGAAGGCACCTATGGATGAATAGCACCTAGCAGTGGTCTAGCAGTCAAACATCGACCCATGACCATGGCAGGAGTGATCGTCGTCGACTATACGGGAGAAATCAAAGGGGTCCTGCCCAATCTGACTCAAGAGGACTACCAAGTCCAAAAAGGCGATCGAATTGTACTGTTAATAATCGAAAAAATCAACAAAGAGGATCTGAATGAAGTAGATCAACTGGAAGAAACCACAAGAGGAGACAAACGATTTGGAAGCACAGACCAAAACCAGCCTGATACAACAAAAAGAATCGAGATCAAAGAGATAACAGCACAAGACTTTAGAAGGTACTATCGAAGAGGAGATGCAAGAGGAATTCTCAAATGGACTTATGAAGCCGAAAAAGTAGTTCTAGCGAAAATCAACATCAGCATGGAGCTAGCAATCCAGGATAAGAAATACCAAAGCAAAAAGGGATGGAAAGAATTGGTTCCAAAGGAATACTATCAATTCACGAACCTAGTCCAAGAAGAGGAAGCTACGGAGCTACCACCTCGAAGACTAGGAATCGATCACGGAATTCAACTGGACAAAGATGAGAAAATGGGAAAAACAAAAGAGATTCCCTACAAGAAGTTATACCCACTAAAAGAAGCAGAGCTCGAAGAACTTAGGAAGTACATCGAGCAAAACCTAAAGCGAAGATGGATCAGGGACTCTTTCGCGTCAGGAGGATCTCCAATACTATTGGTCAAAAAGATAGACGGAAAAATGAGACTCTGCGTGGACTACAGAGCTCTCAATTCAGTTACCAAGAAAGACTGATACCCACTACCCTTGATTGGAGAAGCACTAGATAGACTGCAGTCACCAAAATACTTCACCAAACTCGACATCAAGGACGCATACCACAATATACGTATTAAGGCAGGAGATGAATGGAAGACTACATTCGCCTCAAGATATGGAATGTTCGAATACTTGGTTATGCCCTTCGGGCTAACCAATACACCGGCTTCATTCCAGAGATGGATCAACAAGGTACTCAATAAGTACCTCGAAATATGTTGCATCGTATACTTGGATGATGTACTCATATACTCAGAAAACATACAACAATACCAGAAGGATATCAGCAATATCATGGCCACAATACAAGGATCAGGAATGAATATCAAACTGACCAAGTGTAAAGTCCATAAGGAAGAAATGGAATACCTCGGATTTATCATCAATCGAAGTGGTGTCAAGGCCGACCCTGTCAAAACAGTAGCCATATGGGATTGTGCCAAACCAAACAATAAAACAGATGTTCAATACTTTATGGGATTCTGCAACTTTTATTGAAGGTTCATAGAGGGATTTAGCAGACTTGCAAAACCACTCCATAACCTAACAAAGAAATACAAGAAATGGGAAGGGGGAGAAACGGAACAAAAAGCATATGATGTAATACGAACGCATCTAACATCAGCACCCATACTGGTTCATTTCAACCCAAACTGAAGGACAATGATCGAAACAGATGCCTCAAAATATGTGTGCTCAGGCATGCTATCGCAACAATGCGACGATGGAAAATGGAGGCCAGTGTCTTACCGATCCAAGACAATGACCCCCGCAGAGTGCAACTACGATGTTGCAAACAAAGAACTATTAGCGATAGTTCAAGCATTAAAGAAATGGAGAAGATACGTTTTGAACAACGCCTATCCCGTCCGAGTTCTAACCGACTACAAGAACTTGGTCCCATTCATGACTACGAAAGAACTGAACCACTGCCAGATAAGATGGATAGCACACCTCAGCAAATACAACTTCAAAATCGAATACCAACCAGGCAAAGAGAGTGGAAAGCCAGATGCTCTCACAAGCATTGCAAGCGACAAACCACAACCAAAAGAAGACGAAAGAATAAAACAAAAAACATGAACACTATTACCAAAAACCTACTTCGAGGCAATAGAGGTTATCCAATTTACATCAATGGAGGAAAGGGAAATTGAGAACGCAAACGAGAAAGACAAAACAATTCTGGCAATAAGAAAAGCATTGAAGGCAGGAAAAAAGGAGATGAAAGAAATTGCTCTGGGTTTATGCTAATGAAAGGATGGAAATATGTGGTATGACGGAAAATAATGGATCCCGGAAGAGGAGGAGATAAGGACAGATATCATACGACAATACCACGATATCTAAATGGCAGGACACAGGAGAATGGCTAAAACCACGGAATTCATCATGAGGTCATTCTATTGGCCAGGACTGCGTGAAGATGTCAAATGATATGTCAAAAACTGCGACACATACCAAAGGACGAAAACGGCTAAACACATACCATATGGATTACTGAAATCAAATGAAGTTCCCGAACAACCATTGGAAACAATTACTATGGACTTCATCACGGACCTACCAGCATCGGAAAATTGCGATAGCATCCTGGTCGAGGTGGATCGTCTGACCAAAATGAGTCATTTCATTCCAGTCAGAAAAGATATCAACACGAGGGATTTTATACAGACATTCTTACGAGAGGTCTTCTGACTTCACAGCCTTCCAAAAAATATCATTACAGATCGAGGAACACTATTCACATCAGGACTATGGAAGAAAGTAACTGGAGAAATGGGGATACAAAACAGGATGAGCACAGCGTTCCACCCACAGATAGATGGACAAACGGAACGGGTAAATGCGATACTCGAACAATATTTAAGGGTCTACGTTAATTATCAACAAGATGATTGGTACAAGCTGTTATCTATAGCTGAATTCGCATACAACAATGGAAAACAAGAAACAATCGACATGACACCATTCTTCGCGAATTATGGACAACATCTACAAAGTCAGATCATATATCATACGATTAATGATGTGATACCGGACAAAACCGATATGGGAAAACTATTCGAAACATTACAATACGAAATGAGTCAAGCACAACAACGACAAAAGGAACAATACGATAAGTACCGAAGACCAGATATAAACATACAACTGGGAGATATGGTACGGCTAATACTACGTAATATTCATATGACACGACCATCAAAGCAATTGGACTACAAGAAAATCGGACCATTCAGGATATTAGAAAGGGTGGGCAGCTGAGCTTATAAACTCAACCTTCCCACCTCGATGCGAATTCACAACACATTCCACATCTCGCTCCTCAAATTACACAACAACAACAAGTTTCCCTCACAAACACTTATTCCTCCTCCTCCGATCGAACACGACAGAGAACCAGAATACGAGCTCAACAAAATAGTCGATTCCCACTTCTTCCCCGGTCACCTCCAATACTGAGCCAAGTGGACAGGATATTCGCCTGAACAGGATAAAACTTGGTACTTCGCACACAACTTTAAACACGCTCAAGATGCCATCTCAACCTTCCACCAGTGATACTCAGGTAAGCCCAGCCCAGGTGACGATCATGTTCAACCAAGACAAAGGCGAGGGAAAGGCTCTCGCGCCCTTGTAACAACACTAGGGCTGGGGCGATAGCCCACGCCAAACCACACCCACCAGCTCAGAATACTCATTCATGGGGCCGACCGATGAAGAACTCACGGAAAAGGAAAAACAAGCACAGCATAACGCCATGTTATGGACGCTATGCTATGATGATGGTTACCAAACACATTTTGGTGACAAAGAAGGCACAGGATAGTTTCGGAGGAAATGTGGAAAGTGTGGCCAACGCCTGGACTACATCCTGAAGTATTGGCAGCAATGCTTCAGAAATGAGTACAGGATGCACAGGGCGCAGAAAATATCTGGGGGATTCTACCTGCAGAAGGATGGAAGCAGGAAAGAGTTGGAAGGAGAAGATGCCAGAAAGGCATGGGCCGCGAGGACGCGGTCCAGGGAGGGAGGGGCCCAAAACTCCTCAGCAGACACAGAACCGGACGCCAGGTGCCTACGCAGGCAGATCCGGGGACTCCGAGAACAACTTGGTCAGGCTGAAGCCACAATTTCGGCAAACAACCAAACGATCATGGAGCTAAGACAGCTGAATGATAATCAGCAACACATGATCGAGATTGCAAATCTGACTCTAGAATCGGTAAAGGTCAGATGGAGGATGGCAGACGAAAAGTTCTACAAGCTGAGAAGGACCATGCCCTCAGCAGGACAGGAACTCTTCTGAAACTGGGAGAGAAAGCCTGATAGGACTCAGGCTTAGAAGGAGGGGAGCTAATGTCACGAACGTGACTTGGTATGAAAGAGGCTTTCACGTGACACATAGTTATGAGGCACAGGTATGTTATTGTTCTACACATATGACTCATTCTGGTCATGTGATTTGTTATGTGTGGGATTTGTGATGCTTTCGCACATGGCTCAAATATGAGTCATGGGAGGTGCACCTGGTGAGTATGCCTTGCGAGTGTGTCTTGCGGGTAAGCCTTACACATATAATTTATGTTTCGCACATGACCTTGTTATAATGTCATGTGTTTCACGCATATGACTCAGTTGAGTCATATGACTTGTTTATTGTGTTATGATTGCTTTATGAGTTTTTGTACATGACCTCGCTATGAGGTCATGGGTTTTGAACATGTGATCACTTTGGTCACATGACTAGTTTGTTATGATTTGGTTTCGCACATGTGACCACTTTAGGTCACATGACTATGGGCGGGAATAATACTATATAAGGAGGCCGATGCGGCCGAGAAAGATAGGTTCTTCATGCTTTATTCTAAGTACTTTTCCTCGTCCTTGCTGTCGCTTCACCCCGAGCATTTCTTTCGCATCTATGAGGGGCCTTGATGCCTTGGATTCTGGGGGAGATATCTGAGTTTGCTCAGTAGTTTCTGGGGTCTTTGGTGTTGAGGTCTGTTAGGTGTTGCGTGGCGGATTACTTGTTTGCTTCTCGTTTTGTCACCTGAGGGCTTCTCACGATGCTGTCACTTCGAGCACTTCATCACGGTCGCTTACGAGCCCCTTTCAGTAAAAGGTCCACTGCTTCCTGTCTATCGTCTACTCGCAGGTTTCGCGTTCAATTGGGGGAGATTGAACCTTGTATTTGGGGGGATCACCCTTATCGTTCTTTGGGCAAGCTCATGTCTTTTGTTGGGTTTTAATGCAGTCCTTAGTTCTCGCGATACAAAATGCCCTTGAGTTAGACTGATGACCTTCCCAAGTTTCAACACGTCGTACCGGCCACATCAATCCACTGGGGAGGAGGCCTCGCCGGCCCCCCCCCTCCTTGTTACTATATATTTCTACGGTCGGAATCCTACGATGTTGTTTATCTCCGTTCCCTTGGAAGTTTTGTCTGTGTGGCATATACCATAGTTCAGCCAGGTGTCACCTCCTCGCTACGGTGGGGATGGCTTTGACCCTGGAAAATCTTACCCCCTGGTGTGGTTTTTCCTTGCTACCTAGGGTGGTGTGGGACGATTGGCTGCCAGACACTCACGTTGTCTGTGCGTTTGGGTGGTTCGGTTGTGGTCTGTGGTTGGCAGCTTCACCCATTGTAAGTGGAGCCTACCTTCTGTTTGTCTGCTTCTGTTTGTTCGCCCTCCCCCTTCTTGTCACTTTAGTTGGGGATGCCTCTTATTCGTCCTTCAGTCTGTGCCTATTGCCGGACCTGTGGGGCTGGCTTTTGCTAGCTCTGCTTACTCTTTTCCGACTGGGTTGGATTTCGGTTCGGCTGGGTTGGATGGTGTGGCTGGTGCCGATGCCTTCGGGTATTGGTACTGCCTCCTTTGTGGCTCCTGGCTGTGGCTGGTAGGCCCTGCTCGGCTGTACAGTGTTGAGGATTGGGGCTCTGTTCGTGTGGCCAAGACCAATGGCTGCTTGGTGGGGCTGGGTATACGCTGTCCTGCGACTATCGGATGGTTGATCTGTCTGAGGGGCTGGGGGGTCTGGATGGGCTCTGTGGCGTCTGGTGTATGGGGCTTGGAGGGAGCTGATTGGGAGGGGAGAAGCACTTGCGAGCACCGGTCGGGCCTGCGTCAGGTTGGTCGAGGTCTAATTAAGTGATTCCAGTCCAGCTTGGGCTGTTGGGTGAAGCTGCTGAGTGCTGTAAGGCTCCCCGATGGACTGGTTGGCTGATTGCCACATGTGTGGATAGTGGGTTGCGACCACCTGGTTGGACTTGTTTGGATTCTGCGTGCTAGGTGTTGTGGAGGTTTTTTTGATTTCTTTGGTTTGGCAATGGGCATGGCTGGTGGGGGCAAGGCATCACGGGTGGGAGATAGGCCCCACTGACCATTTCGGTCTGTCACCACCTCTATGTATTTCCTTTGTTTATAGTTTTTGCTTTTGGGGGACAGACACCTGGTACAGGTCCTCCTCACCATTACGCTCTTCGGAGGCACTTGGCAAAGTGGGTTTATAGGGTCGACAGCCGGGCATGCGGATAAGAGAGGTTGACATGTTGGTCACCTCCTCTCTGCTATTGTGTCGCCTGTAGTTTATATTTGTTTTGGTTTTGTTGGTTTTCTACTATGATGGAGGTGTTGCGGGACGGTGTTTAGACAAGGCGGTTGTGATTTTAATTTGTTGGATGAGGAACCTGGTTGGGTCAGTCTTTTGCTCAGCTTCAGCTACACTTAGTACTGGTTGGCTTCATACTAGAGGAGCTACGGACTTGGACCGGGGAGGGCGCTAGGTTGTTTGATGGTCTTGTAATTAGTTCTCATGTGCGTATGACTCGGAGATCGTAAGTGCGGGACCATAGACTTACGTAGCTTAGGATTAGTGGTATACTAGTTAGTGGTATCCCTGTACCAGTGGGGGCTCGTTGTATGGCAGTGTTGGCGGTACGAGATTAAATAAAATCAGATTGAATTCTAAGTACTTTTTCTACTTATTACTTTAACGAATATAAACACACCTTTACGATCTTTATCTTTATTGCAACGTTATTGTTACAACAAGGAAAGCTCTTCATGAAGAAGAGTTAGAGAAAGCTTACGATAGGCATTCCAAATAGAAGACAGAGGTCTTGTACTATTGGTAACATAGGCAGAGGCCTAGTGCTATCATAAGACGAAGAAATAAGGAAGAGGAAGAAAGAAGTATCGTTCCCCGTCGCCAAGAACTAACTGTCCAAAGGGGGATCCTTACATGATCCTTTCTCTGGGGTTACTAGGCTTGCTGCCCTCAAGGGCTCTACTGAAATGTGATCTAAGGTGTCACTGAATTCCTCTTTGTTAAGGTTTTGATGGTCGATGTCGATATTTCCTTCCCTTTCTGGGTTGAAGGATACCGTCTTGTATCGTTTAGTGTCATACTAGGTGACGCTATGTAATGTAACGATCCCTCCTTGGATGGTTAGTTCTTGGCGATAGGGAACAATACTTCTCTTCTTCTGCTTTCTTCGTCTTATGATAGTACTAAGCCTCTGCCTACGTTACTGATAGTACAAGACCTTTGTCTTCTATCAGCAACGCCTATCGTAAGTTTTCTCTAACTCTTCTGCGTGAAGAGTTCTCCTTGGCGTAATGATATCATTGCAATAAAGATAAAGATTGTAAAAGTGTTTTTAGATTCATTAAAGTAACAAGTAGGAAAAGTACTTAGAACAAAGCGTGAAGAACCTATCCTCCTCGGCCGCATCGGCCTCCTTATATAGTATTCTTCTCGCCCATAGTCATGTGACCCAAAGTGGTCACATGGGTAAAACCAAATCATAACAAACTAGTCATGTGACCAAAGTAGTCACATGCTCAAAACCCATGACCTCATAGTGAGGTCATGTGCAAAATCTCATAAAGCAATCATAACACATTAAACAAGTCATATTACTCGACTGAGTCATATGCGTGAAACCTATGACCTCATAATGAGGTCATATGTGAAGCATAAATCATATGTGCAAGGCATACCCGCAAGGCACACTCATAAGGCATACTCGTCAGGCGCATGTCCCATGACTCATATTTGAACCATGTATGAAAGCCTCACAAATCCCACACATAACAAATCATATGACTCAAATGAGTCATATATGTGAAACAATATCATACCTGTAACTCATAACCATGTGTCACATGAAAACCTGTTTCTCGCCAAGCCACATTCATAACAGGCGCATGCTGATATATGATGGCTTTGAAGCATATCTTGATTGGAACCGGTACGGGTACTTGGTTATTGGTTTGTTTTAAGTATCGCTTTGATACTTAGTTTGTTTTAAGTATCGTTTGATACTTGGTTTTGTTTTATGTTTTGTTTTAAGTATCGCTTTGATACTTGGTTTGTTTTAAGTATCGTTTGATACTTGGTTTTGTTTTATGTTTTGTTTTAAGTATCGCTTTGATACTTAAAGAGTTTTACCAAAGAGTATCAATTGATACCCTTGATTAGTTTCGTTCATGCTAGACATGAACAGATTTGTGTATTTAAAGACCGCCTGTTTCTACGATAGAAAAGGCAGACTTCGACAGACAGTATTTCAATATACTTGGTTGAACGGTTACTTCTTTGTTCCTCAGTACGCCCTCGAAGCCTCCTTTAGTTCTCAGCTCTCGCCTCCTCTCTGGAAGAGCAGGCCACCTGCCAACTATCGTATCCATTATCGATAACGTGATTAGCACCTTGCGAACACGTTATATTTTTTTAACCTCAGCAAGTGGTTAATAACCTGTCCCCGGATTTAGGCCTGATCAACCTATCGATATCCACCTCAGAACGCTAGCGGAGAGAAGCGGCAGAATCACAGCACATTCGGCTTCATCTCAAACCCAAGATAGAGTCTTTGACGACCAGGAGTGGGAAGCAAATCCCACGGCAAGATCTTACAAGAAAGAAACAACCCCGGAGCTCTGCCAAAGAGCCGGGCGATCCTGCAAACACGGAGGACACACAACTCCCAGGAGAATTCCCTTCTACTCCAGTAAAGAAGCCTTCCTTTGAACCTCCAAACGACCCAGAATCTAGTAGCGAATCAGATATGGCTAGCACAGGAGGAGGGCCTTCTGGAGGAGGGAAATCTCGGGCAAGGCCTGAAGAAGAGGAGGTACCCACAGCATTTGAACCCCCTAAGTTTAAACTTCACCTCCCAGCGAAGTTCACAGGCGAAGGGAAAGACCTCAAACCTGAACCCTTTGAACGATGGGCCACAGAACTCTCACACTTCCTACTCTTACCAGGAAAAGATGTGGAAGATCCTACAACCGGACTTATCATTGGATCATTCTGTGAAGGAAAGGCAACCGACGCATACCACCAATGCTATAAGGACTTCGGCGGAAATGTAAGATTAAGAGGATCTACAGTTCTCGATTACTTGAAAGGACGATTCCAATCCTCTATAACCAACGACCTCCTATACAACAAATTTAACCAGCTCCAGCAAGTTAACGGAACACATGTCAAGCGAATCACCGATGTGGCCACGGACCTAATAATGTATAAGGATCGAATGGAGAGAGGAAGTATCTCCAAATACATCCTGAAGCGACGATTCTACGACACTATGCACCCTACCCTCCGGCGAGAGGTAGAACCACTGGAGGAAGACGGCGATGATATTGCAGTAATAATTGCTAGAGCAGAACGAAAGGACGCCATTCTCCATGAGACCAAGGCCTACAAAACACAGACATCCTCTAATAGGAACAACCAGCCACGACACAAAGCCTCCAGCAACTCTGAAGACGATACCCCTCGAGTTTTCAAGAAGAAGAAATCCTCCAAAGAATCGAGACGGCAAAAGGGAGAATGCTTTGAATGTGGAAAAACAGGACACATGGCAAAGAACTGTCCTGCGAAGAAAGGAAAAGGAAAGGCTATAAAAAAGGAGGCGTCGGCCAACAATATTGTAAGCGATTACGCTCCAGTAAGAAAATGCGTCTATCTTTTCTTTGACGTAGTGGAGATCCACATTGGGTACATCGATGTGGAATGCAACAGTGTTCGACCTCCAGCTACATTCAAAACACACACTGCTCTAGAAGGAAATATCCTGATCAATGGCAAAAAGGCTCAAGTCCTATTCGACACTGGTGCAATCGGAAGAGATATGATCAGTAATGCCTTTGTCTCTGTCCATGGACTCCCTACCCGAGACCTTAACCAACCCATACCAGTCAATATGGCAGTAAAAGGATCACGATCCACAAGCCATAAAACCTGTAGTGCGACCATTCGACTTGGTTCTGCAGTCCTACCCCCCCAGGAAATGTTGGTTGGAAATTTAGCCAAATACGATGCCCTAATAGGCATGCCCTTCCTGAATCGTCACAAAGCTATAATCAGGTGTGGGGAATCAACTATCGATTTCCCAGATCAGAAGGTCAGAGTCTCATGCAAGCCAACAAGCGGAGAATACCGAGCTGCAGTCTGTGAAACAACTGCCCTACGACTATTGGATGAGTATTCTGATGTTTTCCCTGACCGAATACCCGAAGAACTACCACCTATGAGAGAAGTGAATCACCACATCCGCCTCCGAGACCCTTCCAATCTCAAGAACCAACCCACCTACTCTATTCCTGACGCATACAAAAGCCCACTTTGTGATTGGATCAACCAACAACAAAGAAGAGGAGTCATCTACTGGGCAGAAGCCCCTGGTGCCGCTCCTATGTTTGTTCAACCCAAAGCAGATGGCAAAAGAATCCGCCCCTTGGTTGATCTCAAACTACGGAATGAAAATACGGTTATGGACAGCTCCGCTATCCCAAACCAAACCCAGATACTAAATGCAGTTGGACGGGCTAGATTCCGAAGTAAGATTGACCTAAGCGATGCCTACTTCCAAACAAGGTTACACCCAGAAAGCGAACGCTACAACAGTTTGAAAACACCCTTCGGAAGTTTCATTAGCCGAGTTATGTTACAAGGTGATATGAATGCGCCTGCTACCTTTATGCGAATTATGGAAAACCTCCTAAGCGAATACCTCCACCTTTTCGTTTGGGTCTACATTGATGATATTCTCATTTTCTCGAACACCATAACAGAACACGCCTACCATATAGGTTTGGTTTGTACCAAACTTAGGGAAGCTAAATTTTATGCTAGCAGAAACAAATCAATACTATTTGCCGATAAACTCGATATCCTAGGACATGTTATAGATGATGAAGGAATACACGCAGCCCCAGGCAAAATAGCCTGTTTAACGGAATGGTCAACACCCCAGAATCAAAAAGAACTCATGCGATTCCTAGGACTGGTCAACTACATTTCCCAGTTCCTCCCACACCACGCCACTGTGACAGCGCCGCTCACAGACCTTACCGGCAACGCAGAATTTGCCTGGACCCACACTCATGACCAAGCCTTTACCAACATCAAGGATTTGATTAAAAACGCCAACATTATTCAACCTATCGACTATAGTAAACCAGAACCGATATGGTTGATTACTGATGCATCGGATGTTGGAGTGGGAGCATGGGTTGGGCAAGGGGCCTCCCATGAAACGGCAAGGCCGGCGGCATTACACAGCAGAAAGTTCGAGTCGGAGCGCGCTGGATCTATCCTTCGCGGGT